>NW_026111864.1:42500-133221 GCF_024679095.1 Eriocheir sinensis | reverse complement strand
ACACGACCCTGACGGTGGCTGGTATTTACTTAAGATATCCCACTCCTCTGTCACCCCTTCGTGATCCGACCCCCCCCCCCAGGCATGTTACTCCCTCCCTCCCCCCCAGGCATGTCCCTTCCCTCCCATCTCCCCCACATCCACCGCAGGCATATCCCAGCTCCTCCTCCTCCTCCTCCTCCTCGCCAGCCGTGACCCCAGATAACCCGGCCTGAGATGACTCCCGCCGCCGAACACGAAGCAGACGCGTTAGTCAAAACACAGGACGAGGACGAGGACGAGGCGGCTGGCGATGGAGCGGAGATTTATGCCCCCAGATGGTGCGGCCAGGGGCGCCGACACACCGACGACCTGACACCCTCCCGACACCATAACCTTACCCCCAACAGACTCACACCACCCCGACACAAGCACCGACAACATCCCGAAACCCTGGCACTTTCCCGACACCCCGACACCAGAACGACAACACCCCGAAATGTTTGAGAATAGGATCCTTTGTGAGCTCTTGTAATAGTGTGTGTGCGTGTGTGTGTAAGTGATCACTTGTGGGGTCAGGTTACGCTCCCTTCCCTTCCCTTCCCTTCCCTTCCCTCCCCTCCCCTCCCCTCCCTTCCCCTCCCCATCTCTGTGGTTTCGTGACAAATCTGTGTTTCTTGAGGCGTCAGAAATGAGGCGAAGGTTAGCAAGTTACTATTTGTCATGTGGTCCAACCCCATTCATTTGTGGGAAGGGAAGGGAAGGGAAGGAAGGGTTAGGAAGTTTATGAAAGCCTCCTCTTCCTCCTCCTCCTTCCGTCTTCCTAATCCCTATACTTTAGCATCCTTCTCTTCCTCCTCCTCTTATTCCTATCCCGGTGTCTTCCTCTTGCCCAAACCTCTTCCTCTAGCTATCCCTCCTCCTTCCTCATCCTACTTCCTCCTGCTCCTCCTCCTCCCTTCCTCGGAGTCTTGTAGGCCGTGTATTTATTTGTCCTGGCGGGAAATATTGGCCGGAATTCTGTGGTCGTGTTTATTTTCCGAGATAATTCCGAGGCGCGACGCGCACATAAATTCTCAGCCCGAGGAAGGGAGAGAAAAACACGGAGGGAGATGGAGGAGGAGGTGGGTGGGGGCAGGAGGAGGAGGGGAAGTTCTTGGTTTTTTTATCTATTATTGTTGTTTATCTTTGAATGGCTTAAAAATAGCTGTAAATAAATTGTCACACACACACACACACTCACACTCTCACACACCGTCGTGAGTGGTTCACGTGGGTGTTGACGCGGCGCCGCGCCCCCACCAGCAGCCGA
This sequence comes from Eriocheir sinensis, assembly GCF_024679095.1. Classification (NCBI taxonomy): domain Eukaryota; kingdom Metazoa; phylum Arthropoda; class Malacostraca; order Decapoda; family Varunidae; genus Eriocheir; species Eriocheir sinensis. The sequence goes on along the minus strand of NW_026111864.1, from coordinate 131,930 downwards.
CGGCCTGCTGGCCGCCCCTCTGTGCCCTGAGACGCCTTGCCCTGCCCCGCCCCGGTGCTGGCAGGGCACCACAGCCCCCCCACACACGCTGCCGCTTCTACATTACGCGTACAGCAAAAGCTGGCCGCCCCGCGAGGCACCCAGGCAGCCACGGACTCACGGGGACGGGGCGAGTAAACCTCGGCTCACGACATCGCGTGACCCAGCGGAGGCAGCAGACGGGCACCCCCCGCCCCCGCCCGCTGTGAGCAGCCCACCGAGGGTCTGGAAGAATGACCTGGCTAACACACGAGCCAGCCCCGCCGCCCCGTGAAGGCAGGACAAAATCGCCCTGCTGGCGGCGTGCGGCAGCCTGTGGTGGTCTGGCTTCCTCTTCTTCTTCCTCCTCTTCTTCTCCAGGCGTGCTGATGCCCCTACCTGGCGCCGCGTGTTTTGGGACAGAGGCAGCACCTACCGGGGCAGCCAGGCCGTGACTCACCTTGCCCGGCCGTGGCTCCTCCCCTGGCGTGACGTCACGGCCTGCACCAGGGCCTCCAGCAGGCCGTGGCAGGGCCTGGCAGCCCCGGGGTCTCGTCTGGCACACTCCCCTGCGTGTACACACACGGCCTGCACCCACACCGGGCCTGGCCCCAGAGCCTAACCATGGAGGAGAATCCTGTTGTGGCGGCGACGTGACGTCACGCGTGACGCCACCAAAGAGAACGGCAGGGGGGACTCGAGCAACTCCAGGCGCACGGCTGGCCACCGCCGGAGCGGCATTAAAGAACGTAGCATTATCGCCGCCGCCCACAGAGGCAGGAACTCCTCGTTGGCCGGTGACACAACCAGGGACGGGGGCGTTGCCAGGCTCACTTGTCCTGCCCTGAAGGTGGACGCGGCAGCTTGTCATGTCCTCACAGTGAAGGCGACAACGTCACCACAAGTCACTGCTGTTACTGCAGTGACGCTAAAAGGTTTACATTGTCATTGTGACGGAGCAAACAGCCCGTCCACCTTGACGAGAAAACAGCCTTGTGGGGATAACGGCTCGGCGATAGTACACCAGCGCCTTGTCATCATCAGGCAAACCTCGGGAGCACCTACTACTACTACTACTACTACTACTACTACACTTCTGCCTTTCCTCCTCTTCCTACTCCTTATCCTCCTCTTCCTACTACTATATATACCGGATCAATTGAAGAATCGCCCCCAGAGTTCACATTGAAGATTCGCCCCACCACCAACTCTGCCCAACTGAAGAATTGCCCCCAACTCTGCCCAACTGAAGAATTGCCCTCAACTCTGCCCAACTGAAGAATTGCCCCCCAACTCTGCCCAACTGAAGAATTGCCCCACAACTCTGCCCAACTGAAGAATTGCCCCTCAACTCTGCCCAACTGAAGAATCTCCCCCCAACTCTGCCCAACTGAAGAATTGCCCCTCAACTCTGCCCAACTGAAGAATTGCCCCCCAACTCTGCCCAACTGAAGAATTGCCCCTCAACTCTGCCCAACTGAAGAATTGCCCCTCAACTCTGCCCAACTGAAGAATTGGCCCTCAACTCTGCCCAACTAAAGAATCGCCCCAACTCTGCCCAACTGAAGAATCGCCCCAACTCTGCCCAACTGAAGAATTGCCCTCAACTCTGCCCAACTGAAGAATTGCCCTCAACTCTGCCCAACTGAAGAATCGCCCCCAACTCTGCCCAACTGAAGAATTGCCCTCAACTCTGCCCAACTGAAGAATTGCCCTCAACTCTGTCCAGCTGAAGAATTGCCCTCAACTCTGCCCAACTGAAGAATTGCCCACAACTCTGCCCAACTGAAGAATTGCCCCTCAACTCTGCCCAACTGAAGAATTGCCCCTCAACTCTGCCCAACTGAAGAATCGCCCCCCAACTCTGCCCAACTGAAGAATTGCCCCAACTCTGCCCAACTGAAGAATCGCCCCAACTCTGCCCAACTGAAGAATCGCCCCCAACTCTGCCCAACTGAAGGTGCCCTCAACTCTGCCCAACTGAAGAATCGCCCCCCAACTCTGCCCAACTGAAGAATAGCCCCGCAACTCTGCCCAACTGAAGAATTGCCCCTCAACTCTGCCCAACTGAAGAATTGCCCCTCAACTCTGCCCAACTGAAGAATCGCCCCCCAACTCTGCCCAACTGAAGAATTGCCCTCAACTCTGCCCAACTGAAGAATTGCCCTCAACTCTGCCCAACTGAAGAATTGCCCCCAACTCTGCCCAACTGAAGAATTGCCCTCAACTCTGCCCAACTGAAGAATCGCCCCCCAACTCTGCCCAACTGAAGAATTGCCCCTCAACTCTGTCCAGCTGAAGAATTGCCCCTCAACTCTGCCCAACTGAAGAATTGCCCTCAACTCTGCCCAACTGAAGAATTGCCCCCAACTCTGCCCAACTGAAGAATTGCCCTCAACTCTGCCCAACTGAAGAATTGCCCCCAACTCTGCCCAACTGAAGAATCGCCCCCCAACTCTGCCCAACTGAAGAATTGCCCCTCAACTCTGCCCAACTGAAGAATTGCCCCACAACTCTGCCCAACTGAAGAATTGCCCCACAACTCTGCCCAACTGAAGAATTGCCCCTCAACTCTGTCCAGCTGAAGAATCTCCCCCCAACTCTGCCCAACTGAAGAATTGCCCCTCAACTCTGCCCAACTGAAGAATTGCCCCCCAACTCTGCCCAACTGAAGAATTGCCCCGCAACTCTGCCCAACTGAAGAATTGCCCCAACTCTGCCCAACTGAAGAATCGCCCCCAACTCTGCCCAACTGAAGAATCGCCCCCCAACTCTGCCCAACTGGAAAATTGCCTCAACTCTGCCCAACTGAAGAATCGCCCCCCAACTCTGCCCAACTGAAGAATTGTCCCCCAACTCTGCCCAACTGAAGAATCGCCCGGCAACTCTGGCCAACTGAAGAATTGCCCCAACTCTGCCCAACTGAAGAATCGCCCCCAACTCTGCCCAAATGAAGAATTGCCGTCCAACTCTGCCCAAGTACATAATTTCCCCCCAACTCTGACCAACTGAAGAATTGCAGCCCCAACTCTGCCCAACTGAAGAATCTCCCCCCAACTCTGCCCAACTGAAGAATTGCCCCCCAACTCTGCCCAACTGAAGAATTGCCCCTCAACTCTGCCCAACTGAAGAATCGCCCCCCAACTCTGCCCAACTGAAGAATTGCCCCTCAACTCTGCCCAACTGAAGAATGGGCCCCCACCGCTGCCCAACTGTAGAATCGCCCCCAACTCTGCCCAACTGAAGAATTGCCCCCAACTCTGCCTAACAGAAGAATTGCCCCCAACTCTGCCCAACTGAAGAATTTCCCCCCAACTCTGCCCAACTGAAGAATTGCCCCAACTCTGCCCAACTGAAGAATTGGCCCCCAACTCTGCCCCACCGAAGTATTGCCCCGCATCTCTGCCCAACTGAAGTTTTGCCCCACAACTCTGCCCAACTGAAGAATTGCCCCCCAACTCTGCCCAACTGAAGAATTGCCCCTCAACTCTGCCCAACTGAAGAATCGCCCCCCAACTCTGCCCAACTGAAGAATTGTCCCCCAACTCTGCCCAACTGAAGAATTGCCCCCAACTCTGCCCAACTGAAGAAGTGCCCCCAACTCTGCCCAACTGAAGAATTGCCCCCAACTCTGCCCAACTGAAGAATTGCCCCAACTCTGCCCAACTGAAGAATTGCCCCCAACTCTGCCCAACTGAAGAATTGCCCTCAACTCTGCCCAACTGAAGAATCGCCCCCCAACTCTGCCCAACTGAAGAATCTCCCCCCAACTCTGCCCAACTGAAGAATTGCCCTCAACTCTGCCCAGCTGAAGAATTGCCCTCAACTCTGCCCAACTGAAGAATTGCCCTCAACTCTGCCCAACTGAAGAATCGCCCCCCAACTCTGCCCAACTGAAGAATCGCCCCCCAACTCTGCCCAACTGAAGAATCGTCCCCAACTCTGCCCAACTGCCGAATTGCCCCTCAACTCTGCCCAACTGAAGAATCGCCCCCCAACTCTGCCCAACTGAAGAATTGCCCCTCAACTCTGCCCAACTGAAGAATCGCCCCCCAACTCTGCCCAACTGTAGAATTGCCCTCAACTCTGCCCAACTGAAGAATTGCCCCAACTCTGCCCAACTGAAGAATCTGCCCCAACTCTGCCCAACTGAAGAATTGCCCCCAACTCTGCCCAACTGAAGAATTGCCCCCAACTCTGCCCAACCGAAGAATTGCCCCCAACTCTGCCCAACTGAAGAATTGCCCCAACTCTGCCCAACTGAAGAATTGTCCCCAACTCTGCCCAACTGAGGAATTGCCCTCAACTCTGCCCAACTGAAGAATCGCCCCCCAACTCTGCCCAACTGAAGAATTGCCCCTCAACTCTGCCCAACTGAAGAATTGCCCCCCAACTCTGCCCAACTGAAGAATTGCCTCAACTCTGCCCAACTGAAGAATTGCCCTCAACTCTGCCCAACTGAAGAATTGCCCTCAACTCTGCCCAACTGAAGAATTGCCCCCAACTCTGCCCAACTGAAGAATTGCCCCCAAATATGCCCCACAGAAGAATTGCCCTCAACTCTGCCCCACTGACGAATTGTCCCTCAACTCTGCCCAACTGAAGAATTGCCCTCAACTCTGCCCAACTGAAGAATTGCCCCTCAACTCTGCCCAACTGAAGAATTGCCCTCAACTCTGCCCAACTGAAGAATTGCCCCCAAATCTGCCCAACTGAAGAATTGCCCCCAACTCTGCCCAACTGAAGAATTGCCCTCAACTCTGCCCAACTGAAGAATTGCCCTCAACTCTGCCCAACTGAAGAATTGCCCTCAACTCTGCCCAACTGAAGAATTGCCCTCAACTCTGCCCAACTGAAGAATTGCCCCAACTCTGCCCAACTGAAGAATTGCCCTCAACTCTGCCCAACTGAAGAATTGCCCCCAACTCTGCCCAACTGAAGAATTGCCCTCAACTCTGCCCAACTGAAGAATTGCCCCTCAACTCTGCCCAACTGAAGAATTGCCCCCCAACTCTGCCCAACTGAAGAATTGCCCCTCAACTCTGCCCAACTGAAGAATTGCCCCCCAACTCTGCCCAACTGAAGAAATGCCCCCAACTCTGCCCAACTGAAGAATGGCCCCCCAACTCTGCCCAAGAGTAGAATTGCCCCCAACTCTGCCCAACTGAAGAATTGCCCCTCAACTCTGCCCAACTGAAGAATTGCCACCAACTCTGCCCAACTGAAGAATTGCCCCTCAACTCTGCCCAACAGAAGAATTGCCCCTCAACTCTGCCCAACTGAAGAATTGCCCCACCAGAGCGGGCTGGGGGGGGAAATTGTTCAATTGATCCCATATACCTCCTCCTCCTCCTCCTTATCTTCCTCCTCTTCTTTTTTCCTCCTCTTCTTCCTCTTGTCGAGTCACGAAGAGGAGGAGGAAGGAAGGGCCGCAGGGATTTTTTTTACGATTTTCATTTATTTTGTTTTTGTTTACTTTCTTTTTCCTTCGTCTTCATCTTTTTCTTTTTATTCTTTTATTTTCTTTCTTTCCTTCCCTTTCTTCCTTCTCTTCCTTCTTTTTTCTTTCTCGTTCTAACACACACACACACACACACACACACTCCATCCCATCATCTTTCCCTCCTTTCCTTCACTCATCCAAACACTCGTGTGTGTGTGTGTGTGTGTGTGGCCTATACGTATAAGACCAGTTGGTTGCTCACAACACGGAGCAATAACGATTGATTGATTGACTGATAGATAATTTACAGGTAAACAAAAATAAGGGAGAATTAAGGGAGGAATAATAATCATTTCCCTAGTGTTGGTCCTTGGAGAGTTGATTGCATTGTTTTGTTATTATTTCAGTAATTATAAGACCTGTGAGCACATTGGAATGAAGTATCTAGGTTTGCATGATGTGTTTCCTCGTTAATATTGCTTTTGATCCCATCCCATGCGAGAATAAATCATTCATCTAAATTCTTTCACACATTATAGGTACAGTGGAACATGTGAACGACCCATAGATGTAAAAATGAAGATCTTACATGCAAATATCACTAACAACGGCCGTTTATTGAAGCCGAGGCCAGAGGAAAACAGATTCACTGGCTTTTGAACTGGAGCCACAGGCTTAATTAGGCCTCTTCCAGAGCATCATCTGTGAGTATCTGTGAGCATGAGGCAGCTGGCTCTGGACGAAGTGGATGCAGAGGACAGGAGATTTTGGCGACAACATACAAGAGTGGCCGATTTCAGCAGAGAAGAAGAAGACGAGGCCAGAGCCGCCGGGGGGTGACGGGCCGGGACGAGGGCAGTGATGAGGTGCTTCTGGAAGGAAGCTCCTGGAGACAGGCGCCTCATTCTGGCGCCCGACGCATCTGATTGGCTGTTCAGCAGCGCGTCTGTGATTGGTTCACTTCGCCTCCCATCTCTCTCTAGCTCTCGATGACGTCATTTGTAAACAAAACCTGGCGGGATATCATAGCACTGCTCAACATAGACTCATTCATTTCCCGGCTAATATCATTGTCTCCTTAGACATTTACATTACTCCACATAGTGTGATGCAGTGCCTACACGTTCTACAGTAGTAATACCACCGCGGCACCGCCACAACGGTAGAGAGGGATGACCTGATGCCGCTATCCCGACATGGTATACCTCCACCACAGCCTGTAACAGTGGCTGTTCATCTTCACCCACACCTGGTAAGAATGATATCATTTTGTTTCAAGTGGGGATAGACAGGGTATGAAAGAATTAGTGGAATATAAAATCAGTTAAGAATGTATGTAGTAAAACTTATAACATGACTGGCTGACAGCCTTGCTATATGCGTTTTCTTTACTTATTACCACCGCAATTTTAGTATATGTACCGCCGAAGCAAATTAGGTAGGAATAAAATAGCAAGGCTGACACTTGTGCATGAAACTTTGCTGTAGGTACTTCCGCCAGAGGTTTCGCCATCTATTGGTGTTCGATAGCGACTTAGTGTCGGTACCTAATCATCTCCTTTGAATTTGCTAATCCCGACTTCATGAAGATTAATTTATCTTGAATCAGGCGTGGGTAGTGGGTGCAGCCCCCCACACGCAGGAGAATGTCAGATTTAACTGGTTGAGGATAGCCTTAGTTTAACTGGTTGGAGTGCGAACACCAGCTGGTGACGAAACCTCTGGATAGCCTTCCGCCCCGTCCCTCGCTCTAGCCTATAATTATTAATCCCACCTGTCATCCCTATCTGTACTCTCATACAATCGACTTTGGTTATACTATATAACAAGTCCGCGTTACTTCCAACAATAAAACTTATATAATCATTACAGCACACTGAGGCCATGTCGTAGATGCAAACATTTTTAGGGGGACGTGTTTAGTATGGCTGTAATAGCTCCGGGAATGTGCTGCGTCTCACGTTTTTCTAAGTCGAGAGAGAGCTCTGTCGTAAATGAATGTAAACTATACACGATTTTCTTCTTGGGTCTTTTTCCGTTTTGGCGTACAGCGCTAAAAAAAAAGGTACTGTGACGTTAGGTTAGCTTAGGTTAGGTTAGGTTAGGTTAGCAACCTGTCGGGGGCCCAGGGGCACAGCCCCAGTTAGGTTAGGTTAGGTTAGGTTAGGTTAGGTTAGCAACCCGTCGGGGGGGGTCCAGGGGGGCGCAGCCCCCCGGTTAGGTTAGGTTAGGTTAGGTTAGGTTAGGTTAGGTTAGGTTAGCAACCTGTCGGGGGGGTCCAGGGGGGCGCAGCCCCCCGGTTAGGTTAGGTTAGGTTAGGTTAGCAACCTGTCGGGGGGGGTCCAGGGGGGCGCAGCCCCCCGGTTAGGTTAGGTTATCACTCATATATGCCTCCCCCCCCCAAAACCCCGATTCCCCACAGTTCCCCAAGTTTGCTGGAGGGATTGGGGGGGTGTGGGTAGAGAATGGGGACGCGGACTTATTATAAACAATTACCGCGACTTTTAAAGGAAGGTACCTACCTAGTGACTCAGCACTTCGTACATGTTTACTTAACAAATTCCAGTCGTTCACCACTGTCTGTGAACCACTATCTACCTATGTGTGTCCTGCATCTAAGTTTTTCCAGCTTATACCCATTAGGTACCACTAGTCCTGTCCTGGCTACTAATTCTTATTACCTTTTTTTTTTTTATCAGTGTTTCCTTTATTAATTCCTTTTACCCAGTATCTTGGCCTTATTTTTAGCTATAATACACTATTCCTTGGGGCGTAGGTCACTACTCACTTGAAGTCCCAAGTCCCTCACACTATATGACCTCCCTATGGTAGTGCAATTTAATGTGTAGTCTACAGGCCTATTATCTCTACCTACCTACCTTTACAGAGGTTTCGCCACCCGTAGCGTTTGCACAACAGATCCACATTAGCTGACCTGTTGGATGGTTCTACTGCTCCCAGCCTGGCTTCCAAAGCAGTCAACCTTACCAGGACCTTCTTACAAAGTCCAGCCATCTACAACAAAGGTCCACATGTAACCTGAAGCTGTACCCGCTTACTCCATCTTTGGGCTCTAGAGGCTGTGGTGTCACAGCCTGCACAGCCACACCAAAACTCCAAGAAGAAGAAGAACATTGACTTAACAATGGCAGGACTGGATAATCACAGTCAAAGTAGTACTGTTATGAATCCTCACGCTCATGTATTCGTGAAGTGTAATTTCTGCAACAAAGACTTCACCAAAGACTGGAGCAGGAAAAGACATGAAAAGAAAGTTCATGGTGTAAACACCACAGACAACTATGAAGTGGCAGAGATAACAGTTCCTGATGCTTCAAAAGTGTGCACTTACTGTAATAAAGTTTTTTCCACCTCCTGTAACAAACGAGCTCATGAACGTCGACAGCATGGTGTGAACCCTGGCCCTGTATCCCATTCAGATGGCCCAACTATTGTGCAATGTACAGAATGCAATGTGACTTTTGCTACCCTTACTGCTTACAGGAACACCTTTCTTTAGTCCATGACATTGAGATTCACAAAGCTCAGCATGAGTTTACTTCTGAGGAAGGTAAGCTGCATTGGTTAAGGAAATGTGGTTAGTTAAAGTAGCTATTCATAATTTAAGAAAACTGACAAACTGAGTTGGCATTATCCTCATATGAGTTATGACCAGAGATGGGCAGTATTGTATTTTAAAAGCATTTAAATACATTTTGTATTTGAAAATTTTATTTTCAAATACAAAAATTTTACAGTATTTAAATAAATTTTGTCAAGGTATTTGGTATACTTTTTTCAAATACATATTAAAATACGTTTTTTATATTAGTTTTATAATAGGCAAATTTTGTGCAGTCACAAAATTGACTTGATATCGTCTTTACTTGTCTAGTCCTATGAAAATCCAAGTTAAGTTGCCCTGTCCTCCACAAAACATGACATGTCCCTTATCTGATGATTGTTGCTGGGCAGAGTGTCACATGTAAAAACATCAATTGGTATATTTTGTAGGCCTATGGCCCTCTACCAAGTTTTTATGATAATATTAGTCATGTTAATATTAAACAGGGACACATCCAGGGGGTAGTTTAGGCCGGCCCCGGGCTTCAACACTCCTCTCTCAGCAGATCCTTTGTGGAACAGTAAAAGTATGATAGTGGATGGTAGGCTTGTAGGTGGTAAAATAGATGTGACTGCAGTACAGATAATTAATTTTAAACGTCTAATGAGGAAGAAGACAATTGGGGAAGCTACTGTATCAAATATGGGTATGGGAGCAGGTGGAAAGCCCGCTTGTGTGCAGAAAGAAGTTGATAGAGCATTAGTAGAGAAAACAATATCTAGGATAGAAATGTGGTAAAACTGCAGGTATGTATGGATTAGCCCCATAATTTTTTCTATGGAGATGTAGTGGTAGGGTGGACATCATATATGTGTAAACTTGTGTGGAGGCAGAAAAAAGTTCCGTGGGAATGAAGGAAGGCAATAATTGTGCATTTCTACAAGGGTAAAGGTAGTGAGTGAGTGCAATAGCTATAGAGGGACTATAAAGTTCAGTGTACCTGGGAAAGTTTTTGGGAGATTACTGATCGAGTCTGATCTGAGTCTATGGAATGTTCTAAGAATATATGATATAGGAGGATAGTTTTTGGAGGCAATTAAGACATTTTATAGAAGGACACGTTCATGTTTGAGGGTGGATGGAAAGCTTAGTCAGAGATTCGACATAAGAGTGGAAGTAAAGCAGGGATGTGTGATGTCACCATGGCTGTTTAATGTGTATTTGGATCGTTGTATGAGGGAAATGAAAGCCAGAGTGGGGGAATATAGGAGCAAGTCTATGTAGGTGACAGTAGTAAAAAAAAATACCAAAACAATTAATTCTCCACAGATTTCTTGAGATGGAAAGACTGTATGGAACTGGACATTGGAGTCAATTACACGGCTCATTCTGGACCAAAGAAATCATGTGATGGCACCAAACAGATATTCTACTGTCGAAGATCAGGTGTTCAGTCAACGAAGATTTCCAGTAAGAGTCGTGCAGAAAAGAGCCAAGGTAAATAATCTTGTATATGTAAATGGATTAATTAATCTCAGTAATAAACCTTACACTATTTTTTATAGGTGCTAAAATGTGGGGTTACCAGTAATGGGCTAGAAAAATTAAGTCCCCTTGTTCTTCCCTCACACACCTAATTATTTTATTTTTTTTCATTTTAATTCTAACAGGTACCTGTAAGATGGGGTTTTACTGCACCTCATCAATTGAAGTTGTGAAGAAGGATGAAAAGATTTGTGTGACCTTTACTCTGACCATCGTGATCACAACCTTGATTTTAACAGCCAGGTTCACATGACACTTCCCAAGAGTGAACAGGATAAGATTGCAGGTATGTAATGCACATTAATTATCTAGCTAGAAAATAACAGTATATATATAGGTTGTCCCATGAGTTAAGACACATGCTTACTTTCTTGCTTTATCAAGATATGTTACAAGTTGGATCTCCCAAACTCGGCATGGCTTGGACCAGAGGCGTGCCGAGTATTGGAAATCCAACCTGTAATTCAGGTTATTCCATGACAAAAGCAATTTATGTATGCTCATTTGATCTTTTTTGCTTCATTTGCAAAAAAAGGTCATGTTATACTTGAGGTGAGATGGTTTCTTGTGGAATCCGGTTATGACCAACATGTAAAAGTGGGGAAAAAAAGTGTAAATGAAACATTTGTTGGGATTTTGGACACCACGCTGACGTGAAATTGCGTAAATAGAAACCACAGTAATCGAGGGATACCTGTATATATATATATATATATATATATATATATATATATATATATATATATATATATATATATATATATATATATATATATATATATATATATATACAGTGACACCTTTTTTGGCGTCATAGCTTAACCCCTTCACTCCTGTATATATGAAGATATTAACAATGCCTTATGTTTTAGCTTGTGATGAAATCATCATATCTGCAAAGCGTAAGTGTAAATTTTCTTTTATCTCAACATGTATTTCCTTACCTACCACTCAAACTCATAAGCCCCAGTACATTGTTATGCTTATGATGATTATAGTGCATTTATTAGCAGACATGGGGTAATCATTATCTGTGCTGACAGTGGACCTCCAGCTTGCCAAGAGTTAGAAATCTATTGTATGAGTATGTACCTTATGAACTATTAATATTGTACTACATTACTAATAAATACTGCACATGCATTTCGGCACTTTCTTTCAAAATGTTGTGGTACAGTATAAATTGATATTATTCATATCATATTTAGTAAATATGGTAAACGAGTATGAAATGTGCAAGTTCACCTTTTAGCTCTTCCTATAATCACGACTGTAATTATGATTAATACAGCAAGTAATTGTAATCATAATCAATTACATCTAATTTTATTGTATTCTTAATCGTAATTGTGAAAATATGAAGTAATTATAATAGTCATCAATTGCATAACATAGGTAATTGCCCCATGTCTGTTTATTAGTATTTACAGTAATTTCTGCATGCTAGATTATTTACCTTTGCTGCTGTTGTAACTTTGGGCTATAGGAGCACACCTCTCCTTGATCTTCTGGTACCAGGGACTCTGAATGTTTTGAATCCTAGAAACGCCCCTACTTACAACATCATCCATATAGATACCAATTTATTACAATTACTATAATAATTTCCATTTCTATTACAGTTAAGTTTGCAGGAATGAGTCAAGGCGGTAGCTGGCCTGTTTTCAGTATCTAATTATCATAACTGCCTCTAAATCTATGTAGCTACACTTCTTGTACGCATGATCAGAGACAGTGATTGAGTTTAACTAATGCCAGTATGTTTTACATTTTATAGCTTATTTTTTTTTACTAAGTAAGATATTTTCCAGGTATGATTACACAAGGGATCGAACATGACATAATTTTGGACAGAGTGCGGGAGTCAGCAGGCAGTAATCGAATGTCTTTCTTAGAAAACAAGGATATAGATAATATTTGTGTTAGGTATGGATTGAATAAAACCCACAGCAGACACTCAGCCAAACCTAAGGTGTCAACAGAAGAAATTAATATGATTCATGATGTAAGTAATGAGGAAACCTATGATAGACAAGTTGTGAAATACCAGGAACAATTGAAAAACAAAATTATGTTACAGCTTCTCCCAAAATGTAGTGAAAGTAAGGACCTTCAAGTTTTGAAAACGGCTAATAGCTTGTTGTGTAAGTTAATTGCAACATTAGATGCTGGCACGAGTTATCCACCAAACAACAGTAACTGGCCTGTGGATGTGACAACTGTTTCAGAGCCAGGTAATAAAAAGTGTGTTAAGCAAGACCGGTTGTATTCGACAAGGAAGAGAAAACGAGAAAATATAGGTATGTGCTTAAAAAAGCCTAGTTCAAAAGCAAGATTAATAATTGGGGAGAGTCTTGCAAAGTCTGAGTCTGATGTAAGTGTTCCAGTACTATCAGAAGGTAGAATAGACGATGAACATAGTTATTGAGGTATTAAGGTCTAAGGTGTGATCGAAAAATGTGTCAAGTTAAAGGTGTACCTATCTCATGTCTTTCTACCATAGTCCACAAATTTTTCAGTAACCCTTTGTATTAAAAGCAATGCTAGTGTATCAAGGTAAAAAAAAAAGTAGATGCTTTTGTCTTATGTATTGAATCCTATGTCCACTGAGTGGTCTGTTTACTTTAATGTTTGAGGATTATTATATTAACCAAAGCTGGGTATACTTGTATGTAGTATGTAATTCTGATATGTGTCTGATATGTGGTTTTTGGCACTGGCCAAAGGGAAAGGATAGTGTCAAGGAAAAAGTCGTAGATGCTTTTGTATTATGTATTGAGTCCCATGTCAGTGAGTGGTTTCCTTACTTAAATTTATTTTTGAGGATTCGGTATTATCTCAACCAAGGCTATACGTACTTGAATGTACCATGTTCTTCTGGAATGTGTCTGATATGTGGCCTTTGCCTCTGGCCAAAGGGAAAGGATAAAACAACCTATTAAAAATGAGCATGTCAGGATTGTCATCGCAATTAGCAAAAGTTTTGTTACATAAGGAGTTTGTAAATATATCATTATTGATGACGCCTTGTTATAATTTACCCCTATTATGCACAACTTACCTCTCCCCAGCCCCACTATATCTTCTATTTCATACACCTAGTTCATTCGGTAATGTATCTTCCATCTGTTTAGGTAGAGGTGTATGTGTGCAGCACGCCTTAAATAGGGAGAAATGGAGAATGTGCCAGTCACAGAAAAAGAGGTAAGTATTAAGTATTTCAACACCCTCTTTTCTGGACGAAACTAATTTTTTTACGGTAGATTTTGGCTTGTTTTTAATTAATCCACCACTTGTTTTTGGCGCAAATCAACCAAATTTTTTTTATTCCCCCCAGAAACTAATGTGATTTACACCAAAAATAACTAGTAGATTAATTAAAAACAAGCCGAAATCTACCAGAAAAAATTAGTTTCGTCCAGAACAGACAACCAAACCTAACCTAACCAACCTAACCCAACCTAACCTAACCAACCTAACCTAACCCAACTTAACCTAACCTAACCCAGTGTGCCCTCTGGCTTTGATGCGGGTTGATGTATCGCTGCCGACTTCTGATCGCTAAAAATGCAATTAAATTTTAAAAATTCTGTGTCGCCATTATAAACAGAGTGCGCCTTGTCAATATGGGGTTCAATTTACTCGTAATGAGGAGCTCTATCTCATGAGGTGGGTAAAAACACCAAGAAGAAAGTGGTGAAGTGCATAATGAATACCGAAAAATGTGGGGGTAGTGATAGGTGAACAGGAAAGTTAGGTTGATAAAGATTTTTAGTATATGCCTGGGGACAGTGTTATTTAAGCATGTAGAAGTGGATGGTGGAAAAAGGACATGGGATGTAAAATGTAGGAATGTTTTAGAAGCACTGGGTAGGATTTAATGTTTCATGGAGGTGACGAGGGACGTAAGGAATAGCATCATTTTGCCAACATTACCGTATGGATCAGATACATGTTCATGGAATATTGCACAGCAGTCAAGGTTGCGGGCTATGGTAACGAGTTATTTGAGAAGTGCATGGCCAATCTAAATTTGTGAGCCAGCTGAAATTAACTTTGCAGGGCTGATTAATTTATATCCTTATGGACTTGACTTACCTAACCCTACGGCGACTTTTACTTAAAACTCCAAACCTCTGTTTACTTAGCAATAAATGGGTTCCAATTGTAAGTCGGCTTATGCTTTGTATTCAAGGTCTGGACACCTTTAAAGAGGGCTTCCCAGTGGTTTCGCCACCTGTAGGTATTCGCACCTTAAACTGTTCGCTCCCTAGTGGATTCGCCCAAGATAAAAAAAGGTTTCGCTACACTAAGCATCCCTTAAGACCTTACCAGTCGATAACGCCCCTAAATAGTTGCTAACATCGCTAAATAGTCACTAACGCCACTAAATATTCGCTAATATCACTACAAGCAGTCATTTATACTGAAAGTTGCACTATTTGAAGCATGGGTGACGAATCATCTGGGTGTGCCCCCACCTGTTAAACTTGCCACATCTTATTTGTTTAATGTAGCCATCTATATTATTATAATGCCCTATGTCGTCAAGGGTGACTGCAAAGGGTGCCGTATAATGTCAGGCATCTCCCATCCCTGTACATCTCCTTCGCTGTCAGGCTTGTCAGCTGAGTTTTGTTTACAAATGACGTCATCGAAAGCGAGAGGGAGAGATGGGAGGCGAAGTGAACCAATCACAGAAGCGCTGCTGAACAGCCAATCAGATGCGTCGGGCGCCAGAATGAGCCGCCTGTCTCCAGGGAGCTTCTGCTGGAATGCAAGAAGTATGACAGGGAGATTGATTGATTGATAGTTTATTGTTGCAGGTAAACAACAAGGGAGAAGGGAGGAACATGCCATCCCTACCCCCAGGCAGGACAGAGTGTGATTATACAACTATTAATACATGTGTAGGGAGCACCATGAAATTAAAAAGACACAATGGTAGGAAGGAAAGCACAACAAGGGAGGGGGCGGCACCTCCCCCTGGACAATAAGACAATAAAATGTGGGGATGGAGAACATTGCCCAAGCACTAGATGGGAATGAATACAGAGATAGAGTAATACTAGTCCTTAAAGTAAAATACTGCAGAGAACGAAGATGATGCATGTGTTTCTGAGTGAGATGGGACGTGGAGTGAACGGGAGGACTGGAAGGGAGTGGATGGTGCTGCTGCTGGGGCTCAGTGGAGAGACGAGTGGACGAGTGATTGAGGCAGTGAAAGAGTTCTTGGAGGGCATGTGGCGTGCAAGATGTAGGGAATGATATCTTGCCCCGAGAACATAGACTTTCCGCATGTTTTCTTTTCTTTTTACTGGAGCTGCCGATACAAAGGCCTGGCTGGGGAGAAATCCCGCGCCACCTGTAACATCAAGATCAAGTAAACACCTGGGGGACATAAACACTGGCGATACAAAGGCCAAGCTTCCCGAACGACACCTGACCTGCCGTGTGTTCCTGTACGAGCCGTGTTTCCATGGCCTGCCAAGACCCATAACACACAAGGAACTGCTTCAGGGTGCCGGTGTGAAGCCGCAGGGAAAGGTGACTGCTGCCTGGGAGTGTGGGTGGACGGTATGCTTCAGAGAAGGGACTTGCAGGTGCGGGTGTGGGGTGGACTGTGTGCTGGGGATTGGCAGGTGTGGGTGTGGGGTGGACTGTGTGCTGGGGATTGGCAGGTGCGGGTGTGGGGTGGACTGTGTGCTGGGGATTGGCAGGTGTGGGTGTGGGGTGGACTGTGTGCTGGGGATTGGCAGGTGTGGGTGTGGGGTGGACTGTGTGCTGGGGATTGGCAGGTGTGGGTGTGGGGTGGACTGTGTGCTGGGGATTGGCAGGTGTGGGTGTGGGGTGGACTGTGTGCTGGGGATTGGCAGGTGTGGGTGTGGGGTGGACTGTGTGCTGGGGATTGGCAGGTGGTGGTGTGGGGTGGACTGTGTGCTGGGGATTGGCAGGTGTGGGTGTGGGGTGGACTGTGTGCTGGGGATTGGCAGGTGTGGGTGTGGGGTGGACTGTGTGCTGGGGATTGGCAGGTGTGGGTGTGGGGTGGACTGTGTGCTGGGGATTGGCAGGTGTGGGTGTGGGGTGGACTGTGTGCTGGGGATTGGCAGGTGCGGGTGTGGGGTGGACTGTGTGCTGGGGATTGGCAGGTGTGGGTGTGGGGTGGACTGTGTGCTGGGGATTGGCAGGTGTGGGTGTGGGGTGGACTGTGTGCTGGGGATTGGCAGGTGTGGGTGTGGGGTGGACTGTGTGCTGGGGATTGGCAGGTGTGGGTGTGGGGTGGACTGTGTGCTGGGGATTGGCAGGTGAGGGTGTGGGGTGGACTGTGTGCTGGGGATTGGCAGGTGTGGGTGTGGGGTGGACTGTGTGCTGGGGATTGGCAGGTGTGGGTGGGGTGGACTGTGTGCTGGGATTGGCAGGTGGGGGTGGGGTGGACTGTGTGCTGGGGATTGGCAGGTGTGGGTGTGGGGTGGACTGTGTGCTGGGGATTGGCAGGTGTGGGTGTGGGGTGGACTGTGTGCTGGGGATTGGCAGGTGCAGGTGTGGGGTGGACTGTGTGCTGGGGATTGGCAGGTGTGGGTGTGGGGTGGACTGTGTGCTGGGGATTGGCAGGTGGGTGTGGGGTGGACTGTGTGCTGGGGATTGGCAGGTGCAGGTGTGGGGTGGACTGTGTGCTGGGGATTGGCAGGTGTGGGTGTGGGGTGGACTGTGTGCTGGGGATTGGCAGGTGTGGGTGTGGGGTGGACTGTGTGCTGGGGATTGGCAGGTGTGGGTGTGGGGTGGACTGTGTGCTGGGGATTGGCAGGTGCAGGTGTGGGGTGGACTGTGTGCTGGGGATTGGCAGGTGTGGGTGTGGGGTGGACTGTGTGCTGGGGATTGGCAGGTGTGGGTGTGGGGTGGACTGTGTGCTGGGGATTGGCAGGTGTGGGTGACTGGTGGTCCACCAGTCACCCACACCCAGTCCTCCTCACACCACTGGTGGGCGTGGATGTATGCCCGAGTGGACTGTGTGCCGCAGAGAGGGGAGGGACTGGTAGGTGTGTGTGCCGCAGTGACTTACTTACTTTGTTGAATCTCCGCTGCTTCCCACTGTCTCCTCTCCTCTTGTGCCTTGGAGACCATTTCCGTTGCCACCTGGCGTTGGTGGCTGGTCAGGTACTGTTGACAGCCGCTTGTCCAGGTGGTACAGTTGCGGAAATGAGTTCCTGCACCCACTGTGGTGTACCTTCCCTCCAGCCGGCAACGTTGCAGTAGTACTACTCAAGTGTTGCTGTGAATGAACGGTGTTGGTCGTGTTCGGGTGTGAGTGGCGGAGAGGCTCACTGCTTTTCAGGAAGTGTAAGGAGGCTTTATTCATAATTATCCAGCCTAGGGAGCACCAAGTATTTCCACAGTGTCAGCATACAGTCCTGTTTTCTGGTTCTGAAGGTACGGAGTATCCAACCAGTGAGTCTTGGGGCTGTCGCTGTGATCTTGTCGTAGTGCAATGTGAAGGTGGCGTCATCACTCACATACACTCCAAGATCCTTGACGTGGTGTTTGATTTCGATGGTTTGCTGGTTGCAGATGTAACTTGTTGTGGTCTTCAGCTCCTGTAGTGGGCCATATCTAAGTGCTTCAAATTTGTCACTGGATAAATTCAGATTCAACAGGGACATAGGCAAAAATTGGTTTACTAACAGGGTGGTGGATGAGTGGAATAGGCTTAGCAGTCATGTGGTGAGTGCCAATACAATTGTCACATTCAAAAATAGACTGGATAAATTCATGGACAGCGATATTAGGTGGGGTTAGATACACGGGAGCTTAGGGTCAAAGGAGCTGCCTTGTACAGGCCTACCGGCCTCTTGTAGACTCCTGCGTTCTTATGTTCTTATGTTCTTATGTTTAGCAGCATGTTGTTCTCTTCTGCCCAAGCTATCACTCGGTCTAGGTCAGCTTGTAGCAGGGCAGTGTTACCGTGGGCTTGTACATGTTTAAGGATCCTCATGTTGTCTGCGAAGGATGTGGCCTGCGCATGCTGGAGGTCTTGGTCAATGTCTTGTATCATGACCAGGAACAGTAGTGGTCCCAGCACCGAGCCTTGAGGAACGCCACTTTTGACTGGGCTGGGTCGAGATAAACTGCCCTGGACTGACACCTGTTGAGTTCGGCCTGTGAGGAAACTGTGGCTCCATCTTCCTAGGTTACCGCTGATACCATGAGCCCTGAGTTTGTGTACCAGTAGCCCATGGTACACCTTATCGAAGGCCTTGGCGAAGTCTAGGTAGATGATGTCTGCGTTCCTACGATCCTTCACTGCCTCAAGTATTCCTCGGTAGTGCTTCAGTAGCTGTGAGAGACAGGAACAACCTCTCCTAAATCCGTGCTGTCCCTCGTTTAAGGCATTCTTCTTTTCTAGACGGTCGATGATGTCGCCCACTCACCCTCCGACCAATGGTGGGTATGGTTACGGAATAGGGTGGACTGTGTGTCGCAGAGATAAGGATGACTGTAGTAGCCATAACATTGCTGGAAGGGTCGTGTGCATGATATTAATGTAACATTTTGTTGTGCTGTCATTATTACTACATCATATTACCTTGTCTTGCAGGGGAGCCATGACACAGTTGAAGCAGAAAGGCGACTTGTTTTCGGTGAGTGAGACAAATACCAAGTTTCTGCTGTTTTAGTTAGTCATTCACTTCTCTTGTTTCCGTCTCCATCTGGATATTTTTTTTATATATACATAGCCTTGTAATTTGATCACCATTATTACTGGTTAAGTTTGACGAGGAATATTCCAAACATATTTCTATTTATTTCAGGTCAAGGTAAAGAAGGAAAAGAAAGGCAGTAAAGGCAAGAAGAAGAAGCAGCAGGAGGGAGACAGAGAGGTCCATGTGAAGAAAACACCCAAGGCTGACCACTTGTCTGCCCTTGATGTCCAGCCGTTAACTTACAAGGTACAGGCTAATGCTCTGTTGGTACTTTTTTTATCATTCTTTTCCTTACTCTTCTGTCACTGTCTCATTTTTAATTTTTCATATCAGTGTCTGCATATTGAATAGACTTTGTTTGTGTGTATATCAGTTTTCTCTTTTTCCCGTGATGCAGTTTCATGAATCTCATTAATAATAATAATAATAATAGTCTGTGGATGGGGGATGGCTGTCTTCCTTTTCAGTTACAGCATTGGGAATAGTAAGGTTGTGGCAATGGATCAGTGTTGAAGAGACCACAGTAATGCAGATGGCTAACCCTGGAAATGACAGATTAAAATGTTTAGTGAGAGATGGAGGACAGAGTAGCAAAATAATGAGATGTAGCTGTATCCCTCTAGGCCAGGGGTTCCCAACCTTTTTGTTCCTCTGTACCCCTTGGGAAATTTAGGGAAAAAACCAGGGGTGTGGAGTCGGATTTTCAAAACTCCGACTCCGACTCCGACTCCGACTCCAGTAAATTTAAATGTTGCGACTCCGACTCCGACTCCAGTAAATTTAAATGTTGCGACTCCGACTCCGACTCCGACTCCAGTAAATTTAAATGTTGCGACTCCGACTCCAGTAAATTTAAATGTTGCGACTCCGACTCCGACTCCAGGAAATTTAAATGTTGCGACTCCGACTCCGACTCCAGGAAATTTAAATGTTGCGACTCCGACTCCGACTCCAGTAAATTTAAATGTTGCGACTCCGACTCCAGTAAATTTAAATGTTGCGACTCCGACTCCGACTCCAGTAAATTTAAATGTTGCGACTCCGACTCCAGTAAATTTAAATGTTGCGACTCCGACTCCAGGAAATTTAAATGTTGCGACTCCGACTCCGACTCCAGGAAATTTAAATGTTGCGACTCCGACTCCGACTCCAGGAAATTTAAATGTTGCGACTCCGACTCCAGTAAATTTAAATGTTGCGACTCCGACTCCAGTAAATTTAAATGTTGCGACTCCGACTCCGACTCCGACTCCAGTAAATTTAAATGTTGCGACTCCGACTCCGACTCCAGGAAATTTAAATGTTGCGACTCCGACTCCGACTCCGACTCCAGTAAATTTAAATGTTGCGACTCCGACTCCGACTCCAGTAAATTTAAATGTTGCGACTCCGACTCCGACTCCAGTAAATTTAAATGTTGCGACTCCGACTCCGACTCCGACTCCAGTAAATTTAAATGTTGCGACTCCGACTCCGACTCCAGTAAATTTAAATGTTGCGACTCCGACTCCGACTCCAGTAAATTTAAATGTTGCGACTCCGACTCCGACTCCAGGAAATTTAAATGTTGCGACTCCGACTCCGACTCCAGGAAATTTAAATGTTGCGACTCCGACTCCGACTCCAGGAAATTTAAATGTTGCGACTCCGACTCCGACTCCAGGAAATTTAAATGTTGCGACTCCGACTCCGACTCCAGGAAATTTAAATGTTGCGACTCCGACTCCGACTCCAGTAAATTTAAATGTTGCGACTCCGACTCCGACTCCAGGAAATTTAAATGTTGCGACTCCGACTCCGACTCCAGGAAATTTAAATGTTGCGACTCCGACTCCGACTCCAGTAAATTTAAATGTTGCGACTCCGACTCCGACTCCAGTAAATTTAAATGTTGCGACTCCGACTCCAGTAAATTTAAATGATGCGACTCCGACTCCAGGAAATTTAAATGTTGCGACTCCGACTCCAGGAAATTTAAATGTTGCGACTCCGACTCCAGGAAATTTAAATGTTGCGACTCCGACTCCAGGAAATTTGAAGGTTGCGACTCCGACTCCGACTCCGACTCCAGGAAATTTGAAGGTTGCGACTCCGACTCCGACTCCAGTAAATTTAAATGTTGCGACTCCGACTCCGACTCCAGGAAATTTGAAGGTTGCGACTCCGACTCCGACTCCAGGAAATTTAAATGTTGCGACTCCGACTCCGACTCCAGGAAATTTGAAGGTTGCGACTCCGACTCCGACTCCAGGAAATTTAAATGTTGCGACTCCGACTCCGACTCCAGGAAATTTAAATGTTGCGACTCCGACTCCGACTCCAGGAAATTTGAAGGTTGCGACTCCGACTCCGACTCCGTTTTTTTTTTTTTTTTTTTACAGTATGATATATATATATATATATATATATATATATATATATATATATATATATATATATATATATATATATATATATATATATATATATATATATATATATATATATATATATATATATATATATATATTTTTTACCATCCTTGGATATCACTTAGCAATTATCCTCCATGATAGAATTAAATATACACATTAGCTCATGCAAAACACCATAAAATATGGCAAAAGGGATACCTGTACTATCTGTTGTCAGGGTGGTTGTTGCGGCATGTACCGCCCTCCTTCCTTAAGGTATATCCTCAAGAAAATACAAAATAAAAAGCATGAAAAAATATTAAAAATACCAATATTCCCGCAGACTGTTTGATTGGACATATCTTCCAAAACGTCAATTTCTCCCAATTTGTAAGAATCTCCATGAAGTGAAATCTTTACTAAAAAAATTAGCACGTAAAGGAGTCGGAGTCGCTCATATTTTTACCGACTCCGACTCCGACTCCGACTCTGACTCCAATTCCGACTCCGACTCCGACTCCGACTCCGACTCTGACTCCAATTCCGACTCCGACTCCGACTCCGACTCCGACTCTGACTCCAATTCCGACTCCGACTCCGACTCCGACTCTGACTCCAATTCCGACTCCGACTCCGACTCCGACTCCGGCCAAAAGTAGCCGACTCCTCGACTCCTCGACTCCGACTCCGACTCCGACTCCACACCCCTGGAAAAAACCACGAAACTGTAATATTTTGATGTTATTTTTATAATGAAATCTGTATGTGTAAACTGACGATATAATTTAAGTTAAATAACAGTTTTGCTTACTAAAATGAGGAAATTGAAAAAACACGACATTGTGCAATATGAATGCAGATTACAACACCGTGTATTGTACAGTAGTGGTTATTCTCTCGGACCCAATGTACCCCCTGAAAAGTGCAAATGTACCCCTGGGGGTACATGTACCCCAGGTTGGGAACCCCTGCTCTAAGCCCTGATTAATAAAAGAAAAATTAGCATGAATGTAACATATTTTAACCCATCCGCTGCAATTGGCACGGATTTGGCTTTCAGTGGTAGCTTAGTAACATATGCTCCCAGGTCTCTCTGGCTCTGTGGTGGATAGTGGAGTGTTTCCCATGTGGTATTGGTATACAGGATATCCCCTCCCAAGGTGCATGACTTACATTTTTCTTCATTGAATTTTAGCAGCCACTTTTTGTTCCATTCCTCTATCTTGGTGATGTCTTCTTGCAGGAAATCCCCAGTCAAGGGGTTAATGTCAGTTGTAAATCATCATTATATCCTATGGAGTATCATTTTCTTGTTTGGTTGTGTGTGTGTGTGTGTGTTCCCCTGCAGAGCCTGACGGTTGGCCAGGTGCTGCTGGGCTGTGTGTTGGAGGAGAGGGACTAGGAGCTGGTGGTGAGTCTGCCCCATAAGCTGGTGGGCAGCATCAGCCTGGCAAACATCTCTCGGCCCTACACGGCTCCTCTGTCCAAGGTGAGGGTTGCCAAGGACAGTTTTACTTTAGTATTGCTGAGAATGGTCATGAGTTGTGTGAGTGACTGTGTACACTCATTGAGTTTTCTTGTATTGCCTTACAAATTATTTTATGTTTCATTTTGTTACTCTTTTCTTGCTCATTCTTGTGTGACACCTTGAATGTGCTCAAGTTCAAGGCTAAAATACACCAGCACAGTTTTTCCCCCTTTGATATGTCTATAAACATTTGTGTGTCATTGGATTCTTTCTTTACACTCCACCACAGTGACCTGATCATTCATTTTTCTATTTATTTGTATTTTCCAGCTGAAGGATGATGAGGAGGGGGAGGAGGAAATCCAGGCCCTGCAGGAGCTGTATCAGCCAGGCCAGCATGTGGTGTGCAGTGTGGTGTCCATCGAGAAGGTCAACAACATGACCTGGGGTGAGCTGGCCTGAACACACACACACACACACACACACACACACACACACACACACACACACATGGCATTAGACCTGTCATCATCATTCTCCTTCATCATCTTCTGTTTAACAACATACTTTCCCATAATCTTTCTGAGGTTTGACGGTCAATGATACACTTCCAATGATTTCTGTCCATTGCCTCAGCCTCTCCGGTGCCCAATGCTGCCAGACTTCAACATACTGCCTCCTGCACCAACCAGTAACCTTCAGTCCTCCTCTCCCTCCCTGTCCACAGTGAGTCTCACACTAATGCCCAATGAGGCGAACTTTGGCATCTCAGCATCGTGCCTGGAGAAGGGTCTGGTGCTGCCCTGTGCTGTGGCCAGCCTGGAGGACAAGGGCTATGTCATGGACACAGGCATTCCCAAGATCAAGGCAGCGTTCCTCAAGAGGGAGGACACGGATAAGGCTCGTAGGTGCCATAGATTGTTTTACGCTTATTTTTTCTCTCTCTCTCTCTTGGTGTTGTTGGCATATAAAGAGCAGCTTTGAATCATTTACAAGGACTGTGGCTTTATTAGAGTAAGCATTTTGTCATACTATTACTGTTTCATGCTTTGTACATTATAGTTTCTAGTACAATGAACAACAATATTTGCCAACTCTTCTTTCCTCAGTTTGTGTCCCCAAACTTTTATGTTTTAATCCCTTTGTTATGTCTCTCTTGCTCATCTTCTTTTTTAGCTGCTTTTTCTTTCTCTTCTTTTACTTCTTCTTTTGCTTTCTATTTTTCTTCTTTTTCTACTTTTCATTTACTGTCCTTATTTTCCCTCATGAGGTTGGATGGGCTATGTGTCTATCCCACTCTTAACAGTCATGTACTCTCTGCCTGACTGACACGCACCGTTGCAGACACTTGGGTGTGCAGTGTGTTACGCTGCGTCCTAACAAACATCTTTGGGAGGGACACCAAAGACAACCTGCGCCTGACCCTCAGTGCCAACCCCAAGGCTCAGCAACCCTGGACCTAAGCCACACCACCAATTTGGCACTCCTGCTCGCGGGCACTGCCGTCAACACTACCATCTCAAAGGTAGGCACTCTTGTCTAACTCCCTAATCAGCAATGTATCTATTTTCTTCCCCTTCAGGGCCAGACAGCTGCTGCACTACCAAGGCTGATATTATTATTATTATCATTATTATTATTATTATTATTGTTATTATTATTATTATTATTATTCAAGTTACATATGAACTTCCATGTCAAAAACAGCCTGATATTAAAACATTGTTAGCCTGTCCCACCAAAACAGGTGAGTTGCAGTTATTCTGATACTGCATTGAGAGAATCAAGATCTAATTAAATTTAATGCATTTATTTTCAAGGATTTTAATATAGTACTCCCTTGAGCTGACTCCACACACACACACACACACACACACACACACACACACACACACACACACACACACAATAAATCTCATTGAAATAACACCTCCATTTTGTATGAATTTTTTTGGTACATGTCTTGCGTACTTATAGAGGGTCTACTGGATTCCAACCATTCCCCAGATACGAGGCGACGCGCTCACCCTCATGTAGGCGGGGCTGAATGGTGTGGTGAGCCCCCCGCACCTGGCCCAGCCCTTTGACCGGCTGCAGCAGTACGGCCTCGGAGGCAGCGTGAGGGGCAGGGTGCTGTACGTCATGCCCCTCAGCAAGGTGGTTCATCTCACCCTCCAGAAGAATGTCTGCACCACGGGGTGAGTACGGAATGCTGTCGCTGGTGTCAAAGCTTATTGATGTACTGCCTTATGTATGAGGCTTAAGTAACTATATTGTTAGTTGAGTGTAGCATAGATCAGTTTTCATATCCTGACTTAACCTGTCCGCTGCAATTGGCATGGATTTGGCTTTCACTGGTATCCTGGTAACATAATAGTCCCAGGTCTTTCTCTGCCTCTGTGGTGGATAGTGCAGTGTTTCCCATGTGGTATTGGTGTGCTGGATATCCCTTCACTGGTAGCCTGGTAACATAATAGTCCCAGGTCTTTCTCTGCCTCTGTGGTGGATAGCGCAGTGTTTCCCATGTGGTATTGGTGTGCTGGATATCCCTTCACTGGTAGCCTGGTAACATAATAGTCCCAGGTCTTTCTCTGCCTCTGTGGTGGATAGTGGAGTGTTTCCCATGTGGTATTGGTGTGGTGGATATCCCTTCACTGGTAGCCTGGTAACATAATAGTCCCTGGTCTTTCTCTGCCTCTGTGGTGGGTAGTGGAGTGTTTCCCATGTGGTATTGGTGTGCTGGATATCCCTTCACAGGTAGCCTGGTAACATAATAGTCCCAGGTCTTTCTCTGCCTCTGTGGTGGGTAGTGGAGTGTTTCCCATGTGGTATTGGTGTGCTGGATATCCCTTCACTGGTGGCCTGGTAACATAATAGTCCCAGGTCTTTCTCTCTACCTCTGTGGTGGATAGTGGCGTGTTTCCCATGTGGTATTGGTGTGCTGGATATCCCTTCACTGGTAGCCTGGTAACATACACTCCCAGGTCTTTCTCTGGCTCTGTGGTGGATAGTGGAGTGTTTCCCATGTGGTATTGGTGTGCTGGATATCCCTTCACTGGTAGCCTGGTAACATACACTCCCAGGTCTTTCTCTACCTCTGTGGTGGATAGTGGAGTGTTTCCCATGTGGTATTGGTGTGCTGGATATCCCTTCACTGGTAGCCTGGTAACATACACTCCCAGGTCTTTCTCTGCCTCTGTGGTGGATAGTGGAGTGTTTCCCATGTGGTATTGGTGTGCTGGATATCCCTTCACTGGTAGCCTGGTAACATACACTCCCAGGTCTTTCTCTGCCTCTGTGGTGGATAGTGGAGTGTTTCCCATGTGGTATTGGTGTGCTGGATATCCCTTCACTGGTAGCCTGGTAACATACACTCCCAGGTCTTTCTCTGCCTCTGTGGTGGATAGTGGAGTGTTTCCCATGTGGTATTGGTGTGCTGGATATCCCTTCACTGGTAGCCTGGTAACATACACTCCCAGGTCTTTCTCTGCCTCTGTGGTGGATAGTGCAGTGTTTCCCATGTGGTATTGGTGTGCTGGATATCCCTTCACTGGTAGCCTGGTAACATAATAGTCCCAGGTCTTTCTCTGCCTCTGTGGTGGGTAGTGGAGTGTTTCCCATGTGGTATTGGTGTGCTGGATATCCCTTCACTGGTAGCCTGGTAACATAATAGTCCCAGGTCTTTCTCTGCCTCTGTGGTGGGTAGTGGAGTGTTTTCCATGTGGTATTGGTGTGCTGGATATCCCCTCCCAAGGTGCTTGACTACATTGTTCTTCATTGAATTGTAGCAGCCACTCTTTGTTTCATTCCTTTAGCTTGGTGATGTCTTATGTAGGAAATCTGCAGCCAAGGGGTTAATAGCTGAGATGCTTCACCAAATGCATGCATGTCAGTTGTACATAATGCCACCACCATGACTGGAATCTATAATGGTTATGTTTTTGTGTTTTTAGCCTTGCCAAGGACCCCAGGGATGGACATGAGATTGGAGACATCGTTCAAGAGGCGGAGATCTACAAGTCCTCGCCCAGTGGCATATTCCTGAGTTTAGGCGGCAAGGCTCGAGGGTTTTGCTCGGCCAACCACATTAGCGACAACACCAAGGTCCTCATGCACATCAACCGAGACTTCCGGGTGGGCAAGAAGGTCCCGTGTCGCCTCCTCAAGTACAACCACATGGACCAACTCTTCATTGTCACACTGCAGAAGTCTGTCTTCGAGCGGCAGGTGAGTGGATTACTAGTGGGACTTAGACTGCCATTATTCAGTGCCTTTGCCTTTCTTTGATTAGCAGGCTTTTTTATTTCTCTCTCTCTCTCTCTCTCTCTCTCTCTCTCTCTCTCTCTCTCTCTCTCTCTCTCTCTCTCTCTCTCTCTCTCTCTCTCTCTCTCTCTCTCTCTCTCTCCATTCACACACACACACACACATGATCTGCTTCCTTTACTGATAATAAAAGACAGACAGTCCGGACGCAAGGAATTTCTTTCATATATAGTTAAGGTATTGGGTTTAGGGGGAGTGGAACCACTAACCACTTGTTCAGTATGTTACTTGGTCTTAAATGTACTTTGGAATTTATTGCAGTGAATTGAAGGGATATCATTTGTTTTATTTATTTATTTTTTGCATGATGTCATATTATGGGTCTCAGTAATAGTAATATCACACTATACCATGACTGACATATCATTCTCATTAAGCTCATTGCTTTGTGAATTCAAGGCATATCTTTTTTTTTTTCAATATATATTCCCTAAATGTCCTCTTCTGTATTTCAGTAATAATAATAATAGTATCTGCATTCTATAAGTGACACTCCTCTTGTTCAGTTCATTGCCTACAGTGAGCTGCAGCCCGGGCAGGTTGTGCAGGCCACCGTCAACAGCTACGACAGCAACGGCGCACGGCTGGCGGTGAGCAAGCTGATGAGTGGCCACGTGCCCTCACTGCACCTCACGGACGGCCCCATGAAGCACCCCGAGCGAAAGCACATCGTGGGGGACCAGGTCACCGCCAGAGTGCTCAAGGTCAACTCCAAGAGACAGCACCTTCTCCTGACCCTCAAGTCCCAGCTGGTTACAGCCAAGGAGCTCATTCTTACCGAGTACTCGCAAGAGGCGGAGAACACACTCACCATCAGCTACGTCATCAAGGTGCTGCCGCAGGGCCTCCTCGTGAAACGACGTGAAAATGACATGAAAGGCTTCGTCCCCAGGTCGCAGGTCGGCATTGAGTCGGGCATGAGTCTAGCCTCGGCATTCCACGAGGGACGAGTCTTTCGCTGCAGGGTCCTCAAGGTGTCCCCCGAGAAGCAGAACATCACCCTCAGTCTCCTGGTTGACGAGGACGTTCAGCCATTGAGTAGGGCGCCCAAGTCAGCGAGGAAGGTTGAGGTGCGAGCAAGAGTCAGGTGTGTGGTGGACGAGGTGAGGACGCACGCTATCACAGTCACTGTCCTGCCCCACAACGTCGAGGCTTCCATACCTGTTCACCACCTCTCGGATGACCCGAGCAAGTGCCAGCTGCTGATGGAGGTGCTGAAGGAAGGGGACGAGATCATGAATGCCGTGGTGTTCAGCAAGGTGCCCGGCTCACCCGTCACCCTCACTCTCAAAAATTGAGAAGGATGCCTCTCAGGATAAGGCCAAAGAGGGGGTGGAGCAAGGGGCCGACAGCTCTCCCAGCGAGGACAGCCGCGAGGTGGGTGATGCCATGTACTATTGTTCCACATACACAACCTTTATTTGATTTTTTAGGTGATTTTATTTTATTATTATCATTATTTTTTTTTTACGTTTCAGCTCATGGCGCTCGTAGGTTTTCTTGATGGAGATTTATGGACATACAATTACACACACACACACACACACACACACACACTGTTACACATAGGTATCTAAAGCAGTGGTTCCCAACATTCTTCCACTCACGACCCTACTCACAAAATCCTGAAGCCCACACAACTCCCTGAGATCAGTGGCTTGCCTTGCACAATTTTTTAATGCACCAATACCCAGGTCTGACATGCTCCTCATATAACCTGATGTTCCCTCTTAGCACTCAGCACCAGCAGCATAAGAGCATAGAATATACAGTGCCCTCTCGAGTTTCACGCTATCCGAGTTTCGCGGTTAGTCCTAAATTCTTACCATCCCGACTTTCACGCATTATCACCCATACGCCATGGTGTACTTGGCGTATAGGATAATCCGGCCCTGAATATATCTTGATTCAAAGTTCAAACAGTGTTGTCTTCCCCTCCCAGGAGATGAAGGCCAGTGAGGGTGATGAGGTGGAAGGTGAGGTGAGCGGTGCCAAGCCTTGCCTCACACTGGGAACAGGCTTTGTGTGCGAAGTTCCCGACACGCCGAAGTTCATGGACTCCTCAGACGGTGAGGACCAAGACGTGCCAAAGGTTTGTACTGATTGATTCTGTCCTATAAAGTGAAATTGATCTCCTGTTGATGTGTGTTGTTTTTCCAGGGGTCTGTTTACTACCAAGATGAGTCTCCCTTGTAGATATGTTCCTTTAGGTTCATGCTGCCCTGTACCTCCATCCTAGTTGTTATCCTGAGGCATGTCCCTTCCTCCTAACACTAACAGAAAGAGGATAAGAGATGAAGGGGTCTGTTTACTACCTTGTAACTATGTGCATTTAGGTTCATGCTGCCCCATAGCTCACTCCCCTATGTTATCCTGAGGCACCTTTCTCTCTATGACTAACAGAAGAAAGAGAGGAGAATGCGGAAGTCAGAAATAATAGCCCAGTCCAAGGAGGAGGAGCAACAGTTCTCGCGGCTGGAGGAGGGGCGGGCGCTCGCCACAGTCAGCCATGGACTTTGAGACCATGCTCCAGGGTAGTCCAAACTCATCAGCCGTGTGGATACAGTTCGTCAGTTTCCACCTTGAGGTACTAATGCAAGAGTTAGCCGGCACTGTCTTTCCTTTCATGAGTAAAAAAAAATTAGAATTTGCTACAGCTCATCAGTTTCCAGTTTCCACCTTGAGGTACAGCTTCCCAATGCAAGAGTTAAGCAGTGCCTCCATTCTTTCTTTCCTTTTGTAAGTAAATTCTAGAAGCACTTTCCTCTGTGTGTGTGTCTCCCTATCTATAACTTGATCTCTTTCAGGAGGAGACCCTCAACACAGCTCTCACATTAAAGTACATTCATTTTCTTCTTTCCTTTCCCTTCCTTAATTCTTCCTTTCATTCTTCCCTTTCCTTCATTTTTCACTTCTTTCTTCCCTTCCCTTCCCTTCATTCTTCATTTTCTTCTTTCCTTTCCCTTCCTTTATTCTTCCTTTCATTCTTCCCTTTCCTTCATTTTTCACTTCTTTCTTCCCTTCCCTTCCCTTCATTCTTCATTTTCTTCTCCCCTTCCTTTCCCTTCATTCTTCCCTTTTTCCTCCCTTCCCTTTCCTTCCATCAGTGGATCGCTGCTTTTTATTTGGACAGCAAGTTGTGAAAGAAAGAGTTACCAATAAAATGAATAGGAAAAATTTGCCCTGGATTATTGGGCAGCATAGTGAAGCTGTGTTGGCATGTCCCCAGAGTGCCGAGGTGGACAAGGCCAAGGCAGTGGCACGGCGAGCCCTGCAGGTGATGGACGCACAGGAGGAGGAGGAGCGCCTCAACGTGTGGACAGTGCTGCTGAGGCTGGAGGTGCTCTACGGCGGACCAGAGTCTGTGGCCGAGGCGTACCGGGAGGCGCTGGCCACTAACGACCAGCTCAAGGTCCACCTGGCCATGGCCATGGTATATGCTGAGAGCGAGAATCCCTGGTAACATACACTCCCAGGTCTTTCTTTGCCTCTGTGGTGGATAGTGCAGTGTTTCCCATGTGGTATTGGTGTGCTGGATATCCCTTCACTGGTAGCCTGGTAACATACACTCCCAGGTCTTTCTCTGCCTCTGTGGTGGATAGTGCAGTGTTTCCCATGTGGTATTGGTGTGCTGGATATCCCTTCACTGGTAGCCTGGTAACATACACTCCCAGGTCTTTCTCTGCCTCTGTGGTGGATAGTGGAGTGTTTCCCATGTGGTATTGGTGTGCTGGATATCCCTTCACTGGTAGCCTGGTAACATACACTCCCAGGTCTTTCTCTGCCTCTGTGGTGGATAGTGGAGTGTTTCCCATGTGGTATTGGTGTGCTGGATATCCCTTCACTGGTAGCCTGGTAACATACACTCCCAGGTCTTTCTCTGGCTCTGTGGTGAATAGTGGAGTGTTTCCCATGTGGTATTGGTGTGCTGGATATCCCTTCACTGGTAGCCTGGTAACATACACTCCCAGGTCTTTCTCTGCCTCTGTGGTGGATAGTGGAGTGTTTCCCATGTGGTATTAGTGTGCTGGATGTCCCTTCACTGGTAGCCTGGTAACACATACTCCCAGGTCTTTCTCTGCCTCTGTGGTGGATAGTGCAGTGTTTCCCATGTGGTATTGGTGTGCTGGATATCCCTTCACTGGTAGCCTGGTAACATACACTCCCAGGTCTTTCTCTGGCTCTGTGGTGAATAGTGGAGTGTTTCCCATGTGGTATTGGTGTGCTGGATATCCCTTCACTGGTAGCCTGGTAACATACACTCCCAGGTCTTTCTCTGCCTCTGTGGTGGATAGTGGAGTGTTTCCCATGTGGTATTGGTGTGCTGGATATCCCC
The DNA here is from genome assembly GCF_024679095.1 of Eriocheir sinensis. Classification (NCBI taxonomy): domain Eukaryota; kingdom Metazoa; phylum Arthropoda; class Malacostraca; order Decapoda; family Varunidae; genus Eriocheir; species Eriocheir sinensis. The sequence goes on along the minus strand of NW_026111864.1, from coordinate 100,140 downwards.
TCCCAAGGTGCATGACTTTACATTTTTCTTCATTGAATTGTGGCTGCCACTTTTTGTTCCATTCCTGTAGCTTGGTGATGTTGTAGAAAATCTGCAGTCAAGGGGTTAACTCTATCTTATGTCCTTAGCAATAGCCTTCAATAAGCTTCTGGTGCTAATGGCGTTGTGTCCCTCCAGGAGGCCGAGAGGGTGTACTTCAACATGTCCAAGAAGTTCAGTCAGGAGCTGAGTGTGTGGGTGAAGGCGGGACTCTTCTTCTTCAGTCACATCATGGCTGGGGAGGGACGTCGCTTCTTTGAGCGGGCGCTGCGCTCTCTCGACAAGAAGGACCGTGAGTCTCTCTTCCTCACTCAAAGCTGTCACTTAGTTTATCCAGCCTTCCAGTGCATTTTGTCACCTCAAAGCCCCATGTAGTGCACTCCTTGGGGCCTTGTCATCAGCCTTCTTCACACCAAGGCTACAGCTCCTAGGAATACTTTGTTGTCTTCTACACTAGACTTTATGTACCATCAAGACACCCTTCCTGAAACTTAGCTTTCTTTTGGCCACTCTTCTAAGCTCTGTTTTATAGGAGCAGTGATTAGCAGGCTTTTTTTTTTTTTCCCCTTGAGCTGCTTCCTTTATCGTAAAAAACATTAAAACTCCTGACTGAGGCTTTATCTAAGGGCCTCATTTCTCACATTGCAGATGTGGAGCTCATCAACCGGTTTGGCCAGCTTGAGTTTCGCTTTGGGGAGACCGAGTGCGGTCGGACCACGTTTGAGTCCCTCCTCAGCACCTACTGGAAGAGGCTGGACATCTGGAGTGTCTGACAGGTGGACCTGCTCACCAAGGCCAAGGACACTGAGGGGGCAAGGTGAGGCTGGTGTGATGTAACCGTGGGTGTCATTCTTGGTCTATATATTCTGCTGAGGCCAAGGCTAAAGGGACAACTTTTACATGGAGGCTTTTTGTCAAGGGGCTATGTTATTCCTCAGTCAAAAGTTTTATGGGGACGATCAACTTGGACAAGAATACAGTGGGGTAGTCACAATAACATGGTCTTGTTGGGCATCATTTTTGCTCTATAGATTCTGCTGAGGCCAAGGCTAGAGGGACAACTTTTACATGGAGGCTGTTTGTCAAAGGGGCTATGTTATTCCTCAGTCAAAAGTTGTATGGGGACGATCAACAAGAATATAGTGGGGTAATGACATGGTCTTGTTGGGCATCATTTTTGCTTTGTAGACTTGAGGGCATAGCTGGGCATGATAACAGGAAACCTTATTCCCGATAACCATTAACTGATAATGAAAAACCTTAATGGCGATAACTGATATTCGTTAACTAGAGACACAAATATAGGCGATAACCGATAACCGATACCCGATATAAATCCACAATTCCGATACTAGCTAGCGATAAGTCCGATAGATTGATTGATTGATTGATAGTTTATTGTTGCAGGTAAACAACAAGGGAGAAGGGAGGAACATGCCATCCCAACCCCCAGGCAGGACAGAGTGTGATTATACAACTATTAATACATGTGGAGGTAGCACCATGAAACTAAAAAGATACAATGGTAGGAAGGAAAGCACAACAAGGGAGGGGGCGGTACCTCCCCCTGGACAATAAGACAATAAAATGTGGGGACGGAGAACATTGCCCAAGCACTAGATGGGAATGAATACAGAGATAGAGTAAATACTAGTCCTTAAAGTAAAATGGCGAAAACGATATTATATTGATATTTCAGATAGAACAACATTGATGAATTCAAATTTTCATTATCTGTATTTTAGGAAACTTACAAAACCTTAAAACCACACGTTGACACGTACATATGGACGTTGATACTAGAAATGCCTGAACCGGTGTCGTGTTATTTGGCGTCCCCACCGTCAAAAATTGTTTACAAACACTGGTCTCTCGTGAACGGTGCATGCTCAGACCACCAAGCATAGACCTGTACAGTCTCACAAAGCTTTTAAACCGTAAGTAAGGGTTGTTGGAAGGCTGAATCAGACATATAGTACAACTACCACCATCCTCGCTGTTTCTAGGACGACACTCTGTACGAGTTGTATTTATATGTACAAAGTGTACGTCGTTCTAGAAACAGCAAGGATGGTGGTACTGTATGTTTGATTCAGCTTTCCAGCAACTCTTAATGTGTTAAAAAAGCATTGTGAGACTGTACAGGGCTACACTTAATGGTTTGAGCATGCGCAGTTCACGAGAGACCAGTGTTTGTACACAAAAGCGCCAGCTTTTGACGATGGGACAACAAATAACACAACACCGGGTGCCTTCAATACCATGACATGCTCACCAACGAATATGGAATATCAAATTTGAGGCAGTGAATAATCATTTTTGGGGCAAAGTTAAATGATTTTGCTCAATGATGTATTGATTTTTGAGTAGCATAAAAAATAATAACCTAGTGTTTTAATTTTCATGACCCAAGTATGAAATCTCATCACCGAAGCTATTTCATACCCCGAAGTTTTTTCATACAACACCGGGCCACGCATGCGCAGTAAGGAGACAAAAAAAATTTCCTGAGAGGCGGAAAAAAAGTAGCGATTATCGCTAGTTTGGTTACAAAAGTAACGAAGATACCGATATATATTTAAATAAGTAGCGGATGGTCGATAATCCGATTTTGTTATCAGCGATAAAGTATCGCGATAACTTATCGCGATAACGCCCAGCTATGCTTGAGGGACTGTACATATGGACTACAATCTAGAGGCAAATGCAGGATACTCACTAAGCACAGCTGAAAGAACATTATATTTGTAATGGATACTGCTTGTGTTGTTTTATTTTTACAGGTTGTGCCGGTGCGAAGGCCTGACTCTCCAACGGGTCACCTGTACAGCAAGAGCAAGAGCAAGAGAGAGGCCAAAACAAACCCCGCCATTTAATTTATTTCTTGTTTTTTCATTTTTTTCACGTGTTGTATGAATGGTGGATGAAACATGTGGAGGCTGTGGAAGAGGAGAAAATAGGGGGAGAAAAGCGGCAGGGCTGGGGAGGGAGAGATGGGAACTGGGGAGAAAATTTTTCGAGGGGGGACAGCAAAGGGGAGAGGGAGGGAAGGAAGATGTATTTTGACTGGGGAGGAAAGGAAGGCAGGGAGGACAGAATGGGGAGGAGGAGGGAGGGAAGGGAAGATGTATTTTGACTGGGGAGGAAAGGAAGGCAGGGAGGACAGAATGGGGAGGAGGAGGGAGGGAAGGGAAGATGTATTTTGACTGGGGAGGAAAGGAAGGAAGGGAGAGCATGATTCGGGGGAGGAGGGAGGGAAGGAAGATGTATTTTGACTGGGGAGGAAAGGAAGGAAGGGAGAGCATGATTGGGGGGAGGAGGGAGGGAAGGAAGATGTATTTTGACTGGGGAGGAAAGGGAGAACATGATTGGGGGAGGAGGAGGAAGGAAGATGTATTTTGACTGGGGAGGAAATGAGGGAAGGGAGAGCATGATTCGGGGGAGGAGAGAGCGAAGGAAGATGTATTTTGACTGGGGAGGAAAGGAAGGAAGGGAGGACAGAATGGGGAGGAGGAGGGAGGGAAGGGAAGATGTATTTTGACTGGGGAGGAAAGGAAGGAAGGAAGAGCATGATTGGGGGAAGGAGGGAGGCTAGGAAGATGTATTTTGACTGGGGAGGAAAGGAAGGAAGGGAGAGCATGATTGGGGGGAGGGAGGGAAGGAAGGAAGATGTATTTTGACTGGGGAGGAAGGAAGGGAGAACATGATTGGGGGGAGGGAGGGAAGGAAGGAAGATGTATTTTGACTGGGGAGGAAAGGAAAGAAGGGAGAACATGATTGGGGGGAGGGAGGGAGGGAAGGAAGATGTATTTTGACTGGGGAGGAAAGAACATAGGGAGCCTGCAAGAGGCCTTATGGCTTACACAGGGCAGCTCCAGATTCTCTCCCACTACCACCTGTCGTCCTCGTCCATGTAGCTATCCAGTCTACTCTTAAAACAAGCTATCGTCCCTGCACTAACTATGTGATTGCTGAGTCTATTCCATTCCCCCACCACCCTACTACTAAACCAATGCTTGCCTATATCTCTCCTAAATCTATACTTTTCTCATTTAAATCCATTACTGCGAGTTCTATCCTGCTGGCTAATTCTCAGTACTTTACTTATATCGCCTTTGTTGTAACCCTTGACCCATTTGAATACTTCTATCAGATCTCCCCGCACTCTTCGTCTTTCTAGTGAATAAATGTAAGTTTAGATGTTTCAGCCTATTTTGATATGGGTGGTTCCTCAGCCCCTGAATCATCTTGGTCATCCTCCTCTGAACTGATTCTAGCAAGTTGATGTCCATTCTGTAGTGTGGGCACCAAAACTGGACAGGATAATCTAAGTGTGGCCTAACTAACGCTAAATAGAGTCTGAGGGTGACCTCTGCACTCTGCACTGTTGGTTACCGTCCTGTTAATAAAGCCTAATAATACCCTGTTAGCCCTATTCTTCGCACTAATACATTGCTTCCTTAGTTGTAGGTCAGAGTTCACTAACAGTCCTAAATCCCTTTCACACTCTGCTCTACCTATGGAGTCTAAACTATACCCATGTAATGGGTTGCGTGTTCCTAAACTAAGTACGCTACACTTGGTGATGTTAAAATTCATCTGCCATTTCTCTGACCAAGCTGACAGTTTGTTGAGATCCTCCTACAGTGCTCTAGCATCCTCCCCTGTCCTAATAGTGCATCCCATCTGCAAATTTACCTATGTCACTAGTTATCCCATTGTCTATGTCATTGATGTAGATAATGAATAAAAGCGGGTCGTTCACACGCGCCACCGTAGCACGCTCCGCATACGATACATTTGATACATTTAGATCCTGCGTCAGTAGCACGCGGGGCCCCGGAATTCGTGCGGCAGTAGCACGCCCCCCAATGGTGTCTCCCGACGTGCCGTAGAAGCACACCCTCGCAATTTAAATGATGTGCCTTTGAAGTCCGGTTGTCAGCAACTGAGGGGCCAGCATTTCACTCATCACGCCTACATCGTCGCATCCCCTTACCGCTGTCTCGCCACTCTGGCCGGAGATATCTGGTTTCAGGTCCCGCTGGACTGCTAGTGCAGCGCTCCGCATGGGGCGTCAACAATTACGATCAAAGCTCGATAAGAATCCTCGATACACTTTTTCAAAAGTCGTAGTGAATGAGTGAGTCTTGATTGCTTTCGTGAATAGCCTTCTGATGTTTCTTTGAAGTTTGACGCGAATCGACATCCAGGTCCTTGGCACCCTGCACGCTGTTGAGTTTATTGGATTGAACGCCACACCTTTCATGATCGAACCTCGTATTACTATTATTGGTATTTTATTCATTTATTTATTTATATGTTACCATACTTTACCAATTTGAAGAGCCTGGCTCTATCTATGTTAAAATGCCATCTCCCATCTATCGGACGAGCTGGCTTTGTCTGTCGTCGTCGGCGGCATTGAGGAAAGGAATGAGTTACCATTCGCTGTATTGTCAGTAAATTTACTAATGAGATTATGGAGTCCACCGTCAACGTCATTGATCATTGGTATCAGGTATAACCCAGCACTGGGCCAAAAAACTAAGCCTTGAGGGACACCACTACGGCCAAGCGTCCATTCTTGAATCAAATCCATTGCTCACCACTCTTTGCTGTTAGTTACTTAACCAACGTGCGGTCATTGGTGTAGTTTACTCTCAATATTCTGAACATCGAGATAGACTACGTCCAGTGATTACGTCATAAACAGTGACGAGGTCATTTTAAAAGGTCACTAGGTTCGATAAGCAGAAACTCTTGTTACGCAAGCCATGTTGAAAATCCTTTATTACCAAGTGACTTTCATGGTAATTTACAAGGTGCCTCTAATTATGCTCTCGAGTGGCCTCCCTACAACTGAAGTTAGATTGATGGGCCTGTAATTACCCGGTTCTCCTTTCTTAACACATTTTCCAATCTTGACGAAAGGGCATAATGAATCTGGTTGTGACCGGTCGTGAAAGAAGAGAGTACGACACATTTCTCACGATGTTTTCTTCCGTCGTTGACAAGTTTATGGAATCAGTTACCCAGTGAGATTGTCCTTTCTGCAGACATTTCTACATTTAAGTCTCGTGCGAATGTCTTTTTGAAACCGTCATTTTATTTTTCCTCCTTTTGGCTTTGACTGGCCAGTTTGGACTATTCGTTGCCTTCGCTTTTCTCCAGTACCTTTTGGTATTGTTTGTAGTTCAACTTGTTGTATCTGCACCCTGAAGGGAGGCTTTGCTAGTTCTTAATAGAAATACTAATACACACCTCATGAAATCTAGCCAAGCTTCATCTACGTTGGATCCTCTGATAATCGCATTTTGTTCATTTACGTCGAATCTCAGCGCAATTTTCCCCTTTGGCAAGTTACACCATTATGAGCTCTCCTCTACCACAACATTACTGACTAGATTATTATTTTATTTTTGTTTTTATATATATCTTTCCTGTCCAGACACTTCCCACGCGTGTGCCTCATCTCCCTTTTCCTCGTACGCCAGGTATGCATATCGCTTTCTTACTTTCTTGAGTCGTAAATATCATCCCCATACATCCACGTCCACGTGCCCATCGTGTACTTCCGCATCACTTGAGGACCCAGTTTCTACCCTGCCGGTCGCATGGCCGGTCTTCGGGCCCTTATCATTTTTCTTTTTCTTAGCGCACCTGATGCGTTCTGCCTCATTGCTTGAGGTCCCAGTATCCTCTCCACCTGTTGCCCAGCAGGCCCGTAGACCCCAGCGGTCTGTCCTGGTGAGAAGACCCAACCTTGTTTTTTGCGCGCCCCGTACTTACGTCTTCATCTGTGGATTCATCGATTCAGTCTCTTCCCCGTCTGCCTCAAGGAGGTGTCTCGAGCCATCATGGCCCGCCCCGACGGGAAGAGGCCCTTTCCTTGCGCGCCCACTACGTGTCTCCTCATTTAAGGCCGAGTCCTTGATATTTGTCTTTGCGCAACGTGCCCAAGATCACGTCCAATATGTATTTCCTCGCCAATCAAGGACCCTGTGTCTTCTCCGTCTGCCTCATGGCGTATTGGGCCAGTGTGGTCCACCCTGACGGAAAGCCGTGAAGTGTTTTCCTCGCGCTCATAACGTGTTTCCTCATTTGCGGCCCCATGACTGTTGTCACGTGCCATATCTCGTCGAGGCTGATGATCACGTTCATCCCTTACCCACAGCTTCATGCGATCCTCTACTATTGTTGCAAACAAGTGTGTTAACTCCTCTCCAGCCACAGGGCCGATGGGGATGACGACCCCCGTAGGGTCTGTCGGCTCCGGTGCCTCTTCCACACTTGCCTCACAGCGGTTATTATAATCTATATAACACGCCCCGACTGAGCGGGTAAGCCTTCTTTACTCAACACTCGAGTCTAACGTTCGTAACAAAAATGCTGTTTACGTGAGAACTTGATTGATCTCCTTATTGACCTTTGCAAGTAGCTGACGTGAGGGGCGGAAGGGTCTGCCTCATAGATCTTAGGAAAGGAAGTTTGAGACGTACCTTGAATCAGCTCCTTGATGCTAGTAGACTCCATGGCTGGCCCTTCCTCCTTGCCTTCCTCAAATTCCAGACTTTCCTCTCACATATGTTAATTTTTCCTCCTCCGTGATGTATGTCTCTCTCTCTCTCTCTCTCTCTCTCTGTTCTAATCATTCCTTCTTTATTTAGTTCTGTTTTATTTATATTTATCCTCATCGTCTCCTCTGTTTTATTTCCCTTTACTTACCTTAATCTCTCTCCTCACTTTCCTCCTCTCATACGTACATCCTTCTCGGTAAATCCTTTTCACTGTATCGTATATATAGTTCCATTATTTGCTTGTTTCCCTTCCTCCTCATCTCTTAACGTATAAACGAGGCTTACGGCAGAGAAATCCTAAGGCACAGTGACCTATTCTTACGTATATTAAAGTACGTTAACACACTGTTATCTCCACCTTTATCAAGGTGTGTGTATTTCTCCAGCGTAATTTTGGTGGTTTCGTTCATTTCCTCCTCCAAGTTCAAGTCCATTTTTCTCCCTTTTTCTTCTTCTCTTCCTCCTTTCCTCCTACATCAAAAAACAGCTTAATCTTGACTCTTCCTCCTCCTGTCTTCCTCTTCCTCCTCCTCCTCTTCTTCGTTCCTTTCCTGTCTCCACTTTTATCAAGGTCTGTGTATTTCTCCGACGTAATTTTGGTGGTTTCGTTCATTTCCTCCTCCAAGTTCAAGTCCATTTCTCTCCCTTTTCTTTCCTCCCATACCAAAAAAGTTTAATCTTTCCTCTTCCTGTCTTCCTTGTCTTCCTCCTACTCTTTTTTTCCTTGTTATCTCCACTTTTATCAAGGTCTGTGTATTTCTCCAGTGTAATTTTGGTGTTTTCGTTCATTTTCTTCTCCAGTTTCAAGTTATTTTTCTCATTTTTCCTTACTCCTTTCCTCCTATGCCAAAAAATAGCTTAATCTTTCCTCTTCCTCCTCCTCCTTTTCGTTTCTTTGTAATCTCTACTTTTATCAAGGTCTGTGTCTTTGTAAACTTTGCAGAATGGACGAAAAAAACACCAGAAATTGCTTGTATATTTATTGAGCAAACTGACACTTCTTGCAGAGAGAGGGGGTGGGAGGGCTTATGTGTCTGGGGGGCATGTGTCTGGGGGGGTTGTCAAAACACTGTGGTGAGGACACCCGGTGGGGCCTGATATATATATATATATATATATATATATATATATATATATATATATATATATATATATATATATATATATATATATATATATATATATATATATATATATATATATATATATATATATATATATATATATTCTTGGCACTAAACTCTGCCAGACTCTTGCAGGGAGGGAGACAGAGACAAGACCACTGAGCCGAGGGAACCAGTCAGGCCTTCAAGATACTACCTGGATGCTGGGGGAGACGAGATGAGACGAGTCCTGTTGGGGAGAAGATGGAGGGAGATTAATTGAAGGGCAGAGAGAGAGAGATGGAACTAACTCTCTCTTTCTCTCTGTATTTCTATAAAGAGAAGACTAATAAAGTTTGGAAAAATATATTACTCTTCTTCTTCCTCCTCCTCTCTCTCTCTTTCCTCTGTCCACCAGTGAGCTATTGTAGGACTCTTCCTCCTCCTCCTCTCTCTCTCCTCTGTCCACCAGTGAGCTATTGTATTCTTCCCTTCCCCTCCCCTCCCAAGATGCCGCCTGGATGTTGGGGGGAGAGAGAGAGAGGATGAGATGGAACACACTCTCTCTCTCTCTCTCTCTTTTTTTTCAATGGACCTTATACACTTTTATGCTACTTTTTTTGTGAGAGAGAGAGAGTTCCAGCTTCCAGTCCCTTACTGAGCTGAGTGACCAGACAGCACCAGCCAATCAGCCATAGCCCTGAAAAGATATATGGTGGTTAGGTCCTGGTAGATTGTGGTGGAGTGGTAGAAATCGTGGTTGAATGTCAGGTCTTGGGTTGAAATTTTGGGGTTACAGAGTTGAAAAAGTTTTGAACAAGTTGAGTTTTTGGGTTGAACTTGTGATGACTGATGGTTAATAATAATAATAATAAAAGTATATAAAATTAATCTGTATTTTCTCATTCCTGAGAGAGAGAGAGAGAGAGAGAGAGAGAGAGAGAGAGAGAGAGAGAGAGAGTGTTACCTCCACATCTGAAAAGGAAAAATCTATAATCTTCCTTCCTCTTCCTCCTCACACACACACACAAAAAAACATCTCTGCTACACACTAAAGTTATGACCGCAGCAGCAGCAGCAGTTAGACGCTGAATTATTGTCACAAGTTATAGTGTGTTGTGCCAGGTCCCTGCTGGTGAGCCTGGTTTCGACCCTCACACCAACCACCCCCAGGGCCAAAACGGAGGTGGGTTGAGTTCTAATGAGTGCTTATAAGTTCTGCAGGTGCTGTTTGTTGGGCTTTCATTGAACTTAAAGGTGCCTTTGACAGAGCAAATAAAGAGGTTATATTGGAACAACTTATTTTAAAGGGCATTAAAGGGAAATTACTGGGCTGGGTCAAAGACTATTTGCATGTTAGGAAGGCTAAGGTGTGGTTCCATGGAGCCTCTTCTGCTGAAGGGAGTTTTGAATTGGGCACTCCACAGGGAAGGGTCCTTAGTCCTTTGCTCTTTAATATTCTCATGGACAAAATTGCACAGTACCCCTTTCCTCAGGGCACAGAAGTTTTTATATATGCTGATGATATACTTGTTCAGTGTAATGCTCCACGGACGCTTACCTTAGCCCTCCACCAGCTGGAAGACTTGTGCACTTCTATGGGACTAGTTGTTAATGAATCCAAAACTAAATTTCAATCAATTGCCAGAGTATGTCGGGCGCCACGTATCAATGACGTCAAACTCGATCGTGTCCACTGTTACAAATACTTGGGTGTATATCTTAGCTTTAAACAGACCACGGAATGTATCACTTATATCAGGAATCAATTTTTACTACGGTTGGCACCGTTGCGTGTTCTCGCACACAGGGGCCTAGGTGTTGGCGTCCCCATACTTAGAATGTTTTACATTTCTGTTATTCGATCATTGATTGATTATGCTGCCCCAGTCTTAGTCCGGTTCAGCGAGTCCCATCTGAAGCCCCTGGAAATTATTCAAAATGAAGCAATGAGGCTAATCCTTGGTTGCCCCAAGACAGCTAAGATTGAAGTTCTTCGCGTTGAGTTAGTTCTCCTTTGTGTTGTGTGCCGGATTCGTGAAATTACATGTAGAACTCTCTGCCGCATGGAGGTATTAAGAACACAACAACATGCAAATATTCCCCTTGGCTACTTTGCTAAATAACAAAAAATACTTATAAAAACTAATCTGTAAAATAAAAGTCGACTGCAGAGTGTAAGTAACTGCATATAACTGAACGTACCTCTAAACTAAGCACTTGCTGAAGACGGCAAGCTAAACTATGTGACAAAGGCGGCATCAACATTATCATCAAACAGGACACACTGGCTGGACTTGGATGAGAGGGCTGTCCCTGTGGCTGGCGTCCCTGGCTACCACCCCTCGGGCCTGGTTTTGAATTCCGGCTTGGGTAGGCAGTGTACAGCCCAGCCAGTTGTTCATCCTTCTTTGCAGAATGATCGATAAAATTGGTACCTGGGGAAAAGGTAAACTGTGGCGGTCCCGGACTTCACACCGCCCATTCAAAAGGTCAATGGTACGGAGCTGAACACTATGGCCAAGCACACCTTTACCAGTACCTTTGCTGTCCCACGGTAGACCAGACTCCCACTCCTGATGGACTGCGGTGGACTGTGGAGTGTGGACCTTGATTCCTGAGTCTTGAGATGCTTCCCTTCCTTCCCAGACCTGTCAACGAGAGACCCTTGACTAACACGTTCAATACTGTATACAATAATGGCACATTAATGCTCATACAATATAATACAAAACATACCAACATTTAATTAGAGATAGTGTGTATCATTTCAACACCTTTAGAGATACACACCAAGTTCAAAGTGACAGGCAGAGATGGTGGTGGTGGCTGTACATGACTGGACAATGCTGAGGTGCACAGCATGAGGGATGGGGAGGTAGGTGAGGTGATGAGGAGGTGTGATGTGTTCAGTGTGGTAAGGAGGCAAAGCTTGAGGGGGTTGGGCACATCTGGAGGAGAAAGGACAGCCACATTAGTTAGCAAAGCAGAGGATAACATTAAAATTATTCTAGTCCACATGTCAGACCGTAGCCATAAGGAAGCCGGCCAGAGCGATATGGAAGTAGCCAAAATGAGGGTGTTGTGAGGGATGTGTGGCGTCACTGGGAAGGACAGAATCAGTAATGCAAGAACCAGACCAACAGTGAAGGAGGTGTTGCGAGGGATGTGTGGTGTCACTGGGAAGGACAGAATCAGTAATGCAAGAACCAGACCAACAGTGCAGGAGGTGGCCTCATATTTACCAGTTTCTGAGCCATAGCTATTGCCAATAAACACCAATAAGTAACCATTTTAATGATAACTCTATATAAAGGCACTTACTGGGGTCGAGGAGGCAGTTTTGGGGTTGGAAATCGGTAAACAGGAGGCTGGGTACAACAATCTGGAACCGTTGTGAGGTGGTACGGGCATGTTGATGAGACAATACAGAGATACTGATGCGAGGAGAGTACTAGAAATGGAAGTGCAGGGAGGGGGAATGAGAGGTAGACCCAAGACAAGACAGCAGCAGACATGAGAGAGAAGGGCCTCAACACCAACACGACAGGCGATAAGAGGAACGTGGAGGCGGCTCGTCAAAAACAGCGACCCCGTATAAAGACAGGCTAATGAGCTGGCCAAGAAGAGGGACTCCATGCCAGACCAAATGTCTGTACCAAATTGAACAGATCCCTTCATGTTTTATTGGCTAGCATGGTATCTGAAGTGTCCAAAAACAGTTGATGGACTTTCGAGTCACTTTGCTAATCTTTAAAAATAGCTGCTGCTATGTTGCCCAATCAGTGAACTTCAGAAAAACACCCATAACTTCTTCCCAAAGTGACCCACAAAGCTGGAAATGAGCTTAAACTGTTCCTCTTTAAATTCTTCATCTTCTGGTGTGCAACATGCCAGGTTTTGCCTGTTTTTACTATTTCATAATAACTGACTGATCAGAAAAACATCAATTTTTTTTACATTTTTTGAAGATTTTTTTTTAAAAAGTTTTCTATTTCTTCCTGCTGATGCTTTATTTTGGCCAAGGTGTGTATTCAGTACTTGAAAACTGTCCACAGATCATATCAACAAGGTTTATTTTGATTATTTGAGCCTCTGTTTAGTTATAAAATCACATGTTTTTTTTCTATTTTCACTTGAGTTTGTTAGAGAGCGTCCACATTTCTCAGCTGAATGACTTTGTTTTGATAATGGATACACCTGTTCTATGGGTCTCCTCCTTACATACTAGTACATCCACATCACAGACCAGCCACTGTGAATGCCATGCAGCCATCACTGCCACCAAAACCCAGCCCCACAAATCTTGCCTACTGTAAACCTTTCCAGGTCCATCCAAAATGCCTACAAGCTTACACCTGTATTTAAGAAGGCTAAATTAAGGGGGACGAAGAGTGGTCTGAAATCGCGAATATGGCGTGCACAAAAACTGACTCCCGAAGCATGGATGGTCCAGTCACATTCTATGCTTAATGATGAATGTACTCTGTGCATCATTTTCCAATTTTGGGTGAATTCTGAGTTCTTGTGCATGTCAGATTTGTGATTTTTGCCCACTATCCTTCCCCTTGAGTATGTTCTGCAGTGTTCCTTGTTCAGACATATGCATGACCAGAATCTGTCGTGAAATGGCAGAACATATGAACCAACAAAATGTCACATGACTATATGACCTACCACTAGCACACAGGCCTGGGGCACTCAATTTTCTACTTCCGAGCAGGTTGAACAGCGTCAACCACCCGTCAACCTTATTCTTCTTGGTGGAGTGACGTGAGGTTGGTGAGGAGGCAGAGAGGGTCCTCATGGCAGTCTCAGCGGTTCTGTTGGACAGAAAAAGAAAAAAAATTATATAGGGTGCCTAAACTTGACCTCCAGCAGTCTGAGGGAGGGAAGGGAGGAGGGAGAGGAAGGGAAGCAGTGGGTGCTGGCCTCACCATCCAGCCACCCGTCACCACCTCCAGCTGACCAGGTTAGGTTAGGTTGGGTCTGTTAGTAGTGGTCAGTATGGGAGGGAGTGGGTGGTTATGGAGGTTAGTGTGGAAGGGAGTGACTGGTGAGAGAGAATGTAAGAGACAGACAGACAGGGAAAGAAGTGCAGATACAGACAGAGAGAACGATGGGATAAAACAAACAGACACACAGACAGACAGAAAAAAAAGACAGGTAGGCTAACACACAAAGACAGAGACAGACAGAAAAAAACAGAAATGCTAACACAGACACAGACAGACAAGCTTATACAGACAGAAAAAGAAACAGAAAGGCAAAAACAGAGACAGACAGACAGACAAGCTTATACAGACAGAGACAGAGAGAAACAGAGGCTAACACAGACAGACAGACAAGCTTATACAGACAGAGACAGAGAAACAGAGAGGCTAACACAGACAAACAGAGAAACAGAGAGGCTAACACAGAGACAGACAGACAGACAAATAGAAAGAACGACAGACAAGCTTAAACAGACAGAGACAGAGAGAAACAGAAGCTAACACAGAGACAGATAGAAAGAAAAACAGACAGACAAGCTTATATATATATATATATATATATATATATATATATAGAGAGAGAGAGAGAGAGAGAGAGAGAGAGTCGTAAAGAAATGAAAAAAAGTTGAAAAAAAGAAAGAAATGAGATGTAAGAGGTGTGTGTGTGTGTGTGTGTGTGTTGGATAGTATATGTTAATGGTCTAAATTTTATAAAGAAATAATTGTGCAATTATATATACATCAGTTTATGGTTACATACACACACACACACACACGGGCGGTGTAGTCATGGTAGCAAAAACAGTCGTTGGGCATCACAGAGGCATGGGTCAAATTCTTCATGCCCGGCACTGGCCGGTATGGCACTCACCCCCGCGGCCCCCATCCACCTCCACGGACCCTATGCCCTATGCGCAGCCTCTGCACCACCCCGGCCACCCCAAAACAAAAAGAGGGGCTAGGGGGCCCTTCCTCCTTCGAGGTGAAGGGGTCGCGTGGGCTTTGCCCTGCACCCATCACTGACGGCAGGCTCCCCGGATGGGGATGCATCATGGAAGCCTGCCGCGCGGTCGTGCCCCCCAGCAAGACCGGATCGGGGTCGAGGCTCGCACCCCGACCCCAACCTCTACTTCTTAATTTGTTTTTGGATATCTTTTTTTGTAGGTGTAGATGAAACTATATTTTAGTTTTATCCGCATAAAAATGCTAAGAGTCACATATTTCCAGGATATGTTACCCTCCTCACTACAAACGTTAAGCACCAGAGTGAGGACGAAGAGAAAACCTGCGTGGGCTACAAAATAGTCTGGATAATAAACAATGGAGGAGTATAGCTAGATAATTTAAATGCACCAGTTTCTTTTGCGTCTTTCAGTGGAATCCTTTCGATCTTCACAAAAACGACACACTTAAGTATTTAAAGGGAGTGTCTACAAAGCAGCTGAGAGTTCCCTAACACACTTCTGCTAAAAAGAAAAAGCTGAAGCTAAAACTAGCCTCAGGATTCCCGCCGGCCAGCTCGTGATTCAGTTTTCAAGTCCACGTACGCAGGAAAGCAGACTCAAATTACGCGTCTTTCCACGAGTCTCTAAAAACTGTCGAGTCAGCTTTGTAGCCGAAGCCTGGTCAAAGATTTCGTCCAGGTTTCTCTCTCTCTCTCTCTCTCTCTCTCTCTCTCTCTCTCTCTCTCTCTCTCTCTCTCTCTCTCTCTAGATAGACAGATAGATAGATAGATAGATAGTTAAGTCAGACCCCACTTGGATTATGCGGTACAGTTTTGGTTTTGGTCTCCCCACCATGCAAAAGACATTACTAAATTAGGTGTTCAACGTCGGGCAACAAAAATGATCCCTTCTTAGCACAACAAACCCTACGACGAGAGGCTCTCAACCCTTAACATGTTCTCTCTTGAGAAACGTCGCCTCTAAGGAAAACTGATCGAATGTTTTAAAATACTTAATGGCTTTACGAATGTGGATAAATCAAAATTATTCATGATCGATGACACTGCGAACGAGAATAATGGCACAAAACTTAAATGAGACAAGTAAATTCAGACTGCACCAAATATTTCTTCCCCAGCGTTGTAGTTCGAGATTGGAATAAGCTCCCGTCTTCGGTGGCCCAGTGTAACACAATTGACTCATTTAAAAACAAGCTCGACCGACACTTCCTTCAATTTAATGTTACCTAGAGTAGAAATAAAAAATTTTGGAGCCATCTGATTAATGTAGAATCACTTGCTAATAGGTTTAAGGACAGATCATCTAGTCTGGACCATGGGGTCTGTATGGTTTTATTTTCTATGTAAATCTATGTAAATTCTCTCTCTCTCTCTCTCTCTCTCTCTCTCTCTCTCTCTCTCTCTCTCTCTCTCTCTCTCTCTCTCTCTCTCGTGTGTGTGTGTGTGTGTGTGTGTGTGTGTGTGTGTGTGTGTGTGTGTGTGTGTGTGTGTGTGTGTGTGTGTGTGTGTGTGTGTGTGTGTGGGTAATTCGTCATGGTCTGACCGCGCGATAGACTCACGATCGCCAGCCAGTATTCTTCTCGACAGAGCATGGAGCTCCCAAGTGATGGATCTCTGGGTACGGCTGAAACCTCACATCGGAGGTGGCCGAGTGGTCTGCGGATATGGTGAGCCCGGCAACCTAGGTTCGAGTCCCACCGATGACACACTGACTGTTTTAAACCATCGCCGAGTGGCGAAATATTACCCACTTGCTGCCCATATCTTCAATCAACCCTGACTTCAGGGACTTCGGTCAAGAGGAGCACCGGGGGCCAGCATGAGTTAAGCAAGAGGCATACATCACGGCAGCCACTATAAATAAAATTCGCCTGCGCCAATAACGAGGTGGGGTCGTCCAAGAAACTCAAGCAAGCCTACCGGCGTTATAGACAGCACCTTAAAAAAAAAATAACGGGAGGCAGGACACAACCCCCGACTAATACCCATTCACTGCTGGCTGGACTACTGGACCGCTAGTTGGACAGGGGAAGACTGCCCATCCATCTCCCTTCCGCCCGGGAATCGAACCCGACACCTCTTGGTTGTACGGCGAGCGCCCTGCCATTGCACTACGGAGCCCCGTGCACGTACGTACGTGAGTGTGTGTGTGTGTGTGTGTGTGTGTGTGTGTGTTTTATGGTATGGGAAGGTAGACTAAAGCTGGCGTCACATTTAAACCTATTTTTCGCTTGTTGCTTGCCGAGCGCAGAGTATTTATTCTTTTGCGGGCAAGTGAGCAGGATCATCACCATTAAAAAAAAAATCAGTATGTCAACCATCGAACATCATCACTTGCGGCGGCATATACATAAATAAGCAAACAAACAGACAAACATCCAGAGTAATGGTCGTCACCGTTATCCGCCTTTCCATCAACAATTGCAGATTATAGGAATTCTACATATACCGTTGAGATGATCACTTTTGGAAGGAGAGAGAGAGAGAGAGAGAGAGAGAGAGAGAGAGAGAGAGAGAGAGAGAGAGAGAGAGAGAGAGAGAGAGTGTGTGTGTGTGTGTGTGTGTGTGTGTGTGTGTGTAATTCACCGCGGCCTGATCACGAGTTGGACTCGCAATCGCCAGTAAGTACCTTCCTGACAAGAGCAAGACTCAATATAGTCAATCTCCGGGTACTGCCAGGACCTCCAAACACCACACACCCCATCCCCCTTGCTCAGCGGGGAACAGTAACCATTCCTTGTAAGCGGAAAAATCCCGGCCTGAGCGGGGCTCGAACCTCCACCTGCCAGGCCACAAAGCCTGGCAGCGCAGAGATTTAAACCACTGAGCTATGGAATGATGTTTTTTTTTTTTTTGGGGGGGGGCGTGTGTGTGTGTGTGTGTGTGTGTGTGTAGGTGAGGGCCTTGGTCTTGGGTGAGGGTGGGTGGTTGACGCGACAAGTCTTAACAGTCTGTCCCACAGCGCTGAGGCAACGAGAGGAATGCTGAGCAGGGCAATCAGGCCCCCGGGTGTTGGGAAAGGCGTGTTTGGCCTAGCCAGCCTGTCCTGCCGCTCGGCTGGCTCTGGCCGTGGAGGAAAGGGAGGGGATGGGGCGAGAGGTTGGAAGAAGGGAGGGAAGAAAGGGAATAGATGGGAAACAGCCTCGTCAGCGTCGTGGGTAAGGTGTAAATGCGCTATTGTGTGTGTGTGTGTGTGTGTGTGTGTGTGTGTGTGTGTGTGTGTGTGTGTGTGTGTGTGTGTTGTTCCTGCTGCTCCTAAAAAGAGTGCAAAGTGGTCGAAAGAATTTCGGGAAGAGAGGTGTCCTGATACCCTCCTCTTGAAAGAAGCTATATATATATATATATATATATATATATATATATATATATAGAGAGAGAGAGAGAGAGAGAGAGAGAGAGAGAGAGAGAGAGAGAGAGAGAGAGAGAGAGAGAGAGAGAGAGAGAGAGAGATTGTTTAATCTGCATTAATCCTATTGTCCAAAGTCTGAACCGTTCTTAACCAAACGGCATCAAACAACCACCCAAGCGCTGCTGTATCCCTACCTTGGCGAATATTTTAGGTGTAGGAAGTGACGGTTGTTTAATTTTAAAGTAAACAATTATGTCTGTCGCCAACGTACATAAAATCACACAACGGTACGCCGCTCAAAGTTGACTGAACACTGCTGAGCCCATGGCCATCACTGAATCTAAAGACTTTATAGGCGTATCAGCGCGTGCTGGCTGCCTTGTGTTACCGGAACCCGTTTTCTATTCCATTTTTCATGACTGGCATTGATCAACGCGTTGGGTCATTGAGCCCTGGCGGGAGACATTTCTCAGGGGTGACACGGGTAATCGTTCAACTGTCTTCCCCAAAAGAACGTAAACACACCAGCAGATCCTTCAACACACCTCTTGTCTACGTTTGGGTGAGATAGGCTTCTCTCACCGCAAGGCCTCTTTTCCTTTCATTAGCGCGAGGCGAGGGGGCAGGCCAGCAGACCCCCGCGCCCCGCCTCTTGTCTACGTGGTCAGGGTAACAGATTGGTCTCGAGGGCAAAATCTATCTAAGAACTTGATCATATTGAGCGAGGTGGGAATAAGAGAGTGGAAGAACATGCTGGCCGTGCTGACTCGAATCTTCACGCCCTGGTGTATGAGTGGACGACCACGTGAAGATAACAACTGCTTTGCCTGTGTGTGTGTGTGTGTGTGTGTGTGTGTGTGTGTGTGTGTGTGTGTGTGTGTAATTAATAGACCGTGCATTCCTTCCTCCAGCTGTCTTGAAGGAGCGCCTGGCTGAGCATCTGGTGCATTATTTTTTATATATTCATTTTGCGAGGTGAGTGAGTGTACGTCTGAAGGCGTCTTAGGCGGAGAGCGAGAAACTTGAACGTAACTCTCGTGTTTATGGCAGAGGAACACATATTTACTGTGTAGCTAATGATCACGAGCAGGAAGGGATCTCTCTCTCTCTCTCTCTCTCTCTCTCTCTCTCTCTCTCTCTCTCTCTCTCTCTCTCTCTCTGTTTTGTTCTCGGAGTATATCACTCTAATCCTTTTATTTTCTTCCTAAATTTGTATCTTTCAAGTCTTATTTTCATGTTCTTTTCACCTCCAGCATTACCGCGATCACTACCACCACCACCACCACGGCTATCACCACCACCATCGACACCACGAGACCCTCCCCCACCGCCTCACCTCCAACCAAACCAACATCTGTTTTTCTTATTACTTTTTCAACGTGGGTTTCTATTTTTTTGCTCTCTTCTCGTTTCGGCAATACCCTCCTCTTTACCTGTTGTATATTTCCTCTATACTTCCATTCTAAGCTTCTTGGCAATACCTGCTTAACCCTAGTGTCCCTTTCAAGGATGTTTTTGCTGCAAAATTCCAAAGCTATTACTTATTTTGGTTTCTTCCTCTCATTCATAATGAATATTAAACATCTTCAAAACAATATAATAGATACATCTTCCACTTCTCAACCCTTCCCTCTCATCAGTACATGACAGAGTGCTCAGACTGTCCCTCATGTTTACCTTCTCTTCCCACCCGACTACTCCCTTCTCTTGCGTCCTCTTGATTCTCTTTTCTCTCACACTTGTCGTCCTAAAGTTAAAGCGTTGATGACTTAATATTATGGACGTATCATTTGAAGGTGATCTTGATGAGACAGAGGAGTCAAGGGAAAGAAAACGGAAGTGTGATAAGGGCGTATATATATATATATATATATATATATATATATATATATATATATATATATATATATATATATATATATATATATATATATATATATATATATATATAGTGAAAAAAGCTCAAGCTCCTTTCCTTTCTCGCTCATTGTCTGCCTCTCGGAGTAATTTTAAAACTTAAAGCCCCGAATAAATTACTTATTCATTACGCCCCAAAACTTTCCAATAATTAATACAACACTTATGTTTTAATTACATAGGCATCACTCTTCAATTTTCTTCCTTCTCCGGGTAAAAAAAGAACCTAAATTATGGGAAGAGATGGTAATAAATTAATGTGAGGCAGGCGTGGGCGGCGTGTGGCGAGGCGGCGCGGCGCGGGAGCGATGCGTGGCCCGGGAGGTGCAGGTGGTGGGAGTGTGGCGGAGGGAGATTGAAGATATGAACAGATAGAGGAAAAAGAAAAATGGGAGAGATGAATAAATGGACGGGAAAACACGCATTAACATAGATAAGTAAATACAGATAATATTGGATCAACAAATGAAAAACAGAGAAAAGGCAAAAGCGACCAAGTGGAATAGCATAAGCAACACCAAAACTAACAAAACACACAAATGGAGGCGAACAGTCCCCCCCCGCAAAAAAAAAATAATAATCACAATCTAGAAAAAAAAATATATTCCGAAATAATGTAAAAAGCAACAACCACAACCACGACGCACAGTTCCACGCCACACAACGCCACACCATACCACACCACACCACACTACATAACGCCCCGCTCCGCCATACCACACCACACCACACCACGCCACGCCACGCCACGCCCTACCCCAACAAAGTAATACGCCAGCAGGCACCATAATCTGTGTCTGCGGCAGAGACCAACACCCAAACCTTTCTTGAGGCGAGTTTGAGTTGAAAGTTTTGAGGGAGAGGCAGATGAGGAGGAGGAGGAGGAGGTGAGAAAACAAAAGATGAAGATGAGGAAGGAGTGAACAAAAAAGGAGGATGAACAGGAAAAGGAGGAAGTTTTTTTTTTTTGGGGGGGGGTGAAGGCTTTTCTTTCCTTCCCTACTTTCTACCCCGCACTCACTCTCTCTCTCTCTCTCTCTCTCTCTCTCTCTCTCTCTCTCTCTCTCTCTCTCTCTCTCTCTCTCTCTCTAACCAATACTCTGTCGTGGCTCCGCAGAAGGCATGCCTAGCGCAGCCAAGCTCATGTACCCACTCGTATAGCCGAGAGACTAAAAAGGAACTCCGCATTTTCGTTGCCTTGTGTGAATACCGCCGGGATCTGTTACAAAGACACACGGCACACAGTTTTACCCAGATAACACCACGCAACACCTGAGAGACGAACACATCACCATCACGAGGAAGGTTTTTACCAGGTCTAGTCGAGCGATAACAGCAAGCTAAAGCCCGGGTCACACATAGCCGAATCGCTTCCGAATCCAGCCCAAATGTCATTCGGGATATTCGGGCATGTTCAGGGCAAATTTTTAAGGTCAAATTTTTGTCGGTCTGCAATCGGTTTGCATTCGGAAATATGTTTCGAATGCAAACCGAATGCAGACCAACCCCGAAAAGAATGCAAACCAAATGCGTTCCGAACTTACACCGAATTCCGAAATTCAAAATTTAAGTTTTTTTCTTTACCGAATGCAAACCGAATGCAAATCGAATGTAAACCGAATGCATACAGAATGCAAACCGAATACAAATCGAATCCAGTACGAATCGAAATTTGGGTATATATACCGGTATGTCAATTCTAGAAAACCCCAGAAAACGCGGATTGATTTATTTGTTGAGCATGCAATCATGGGTCCGCCACAACAACGGTCATACGGCGACCAAACACGGAAGAAAGTCACACTCCTTTATCTGGAAACACAAAGGAAATAATACATTTTTGCATCTTCCAGCCCAGAAGAGCACGGAAACGTCAGTAGCCGCGTGTTCCTGGCGTGGCTCGGAGCAGACAAGAACCTGATCAAAAATGAAATATCTAGCTCAATAGCCACGCGTCATCGAGAGCTTCTATCACTGACAGCCGAGTATTGAGGTATATACAACACGTCGGCGCCATCCACTCCAACGCCCGTCCAAAAGAGCGTGGCGTGAGTTACGGTACGAGGGTGAAGCTTGAGGCCACTGATAAAGGCAGCAGCAGCAACATAAGCATTATAACGATTATATTCCAGACTCCGGCGGGTCTTGGGGACGTCGTGATCAGCTCTTCAAAAAAGGAAAAGCAGCAGTAAAGGTTATTTATTTTCACGACGAAGGCAGTGTTGAAAGTTGGTTGTGGCAGTAGTAGTAGTAGTAGTAGTAGTAGTTGTTGTTGGTGGTGGTAGTGTTTTTGTTTTTGTTGTTGTTGTTGGTGGTGGTGGTGGTGTTGTAGTAGTAGTATTGGTAGTAGTTTCCGTTGTTTTCTCTTGTTACTGCACGTGAGATATGACTGAAAGGCGTTGCAGAGAAGGCAAGCGTATACACACGCGGTCTGTAAGCGAATATGTACTCTATGGGATGGATGAGGAAGGAAAGGGAACCGTAGGGAAGGAAGACCGGGCTAAAAGGGAGGGAAAGGGAAGGAAAGCGGTGCTGGAAAGTTACTAAAGTGAGGGGAAGGGGGTTGAGGGGGCACTGGCATGGGAGGGGGCGGGAAGAGGCACTTAAAGGTCGCGTTGAAAGGGTGAGGGGAAAGGAGGCGTGGTGGAAACGAGGAGGGAAAGGGAGTCTTGTGGGGGAGCGCACGAGGGGACGCTGAGGGTTGAGGGGTACACAGAGTTTCTGAAAGAGGCAGGTTTTGCGTTGTGGATATTTGCATTTTGTGAAAGAGAGCGATGGTGGTGTCGCGAGCAGACGGGTGAGAGGAGGAGGGGGGGTGGGGGGGGGCGAGGGGCTGAGGGGCGGCGTTGTTATGGTAATGGTGGTCGTGGTGGTGGTGGTATTTTTGGGTTGTTGTTGTTGTTGAACTTTCCCTCCATTATAACTTCCCAACATAACTTTGCAACAACACTCTGCTCCTGCTGATTAAAACTTGCTGACGTCACAATGTCTTCTTTAAAAGCGAAAGAAATCAAACGACAAGTAATTACAGTTTAATTAGTGTGTGCCAGCACCTTGGAGGAACGATTCTCAAATAAACCAACCCACAAGACTGCTAATCCCCTTCACGAGTACATTAAGTTGCTGCCACGAATAATCGGCTTAATTACAGTGAGAAGGAATATTGTTTGTTCTGGCGTCCTGGGTGCAGCTGAGCACAAGCTACCCGCGTTCTACCTTAATTAAAAAAACGTTATTAGTCAACCAGAACAGAAAACGGAGCTGTAATTTTTTTTTATGGATGCTGTAGTCGGGAGTATGAAAATATAAACAAACTCGACTGATGTTGACCCTGATGTTGACCCTCGTCTCCTTAAAAACAGACAAGCAATGAAAAAAATGACGTAAAAATCTGATTGTTTGATTTTGTAAACTTGTAAACTTAAGGAGAAGCATCCTCGTCTCGCCGTGTAGTGATTTTTAGTCAACGGCCCCGCCCGCCTTTCTCTCTCTCTCTCTCTCTCTCTCTCTCTCTCTCTCTCTCTCTCTTACTGATCGTCGCCGCTCTCCTCCACCTGCGTCCCCTCGCCCTCCCTCTCTCCCTGTCACACCAAGAGATGAGAAACAAATGTGCGTGTCGTTTCCATTTCCCTTCTCTTGTTCGTGTCCAAAATGTTGTGTTGGCCTCGCATTCCTCGCACCCTCCTCGCCCTTCCTTAGTGGCAGTTGTTTCTCCCTTTTAGTAGTTCTTTCTGACGGCACAGTGGGTCTCACTTACACTGGGATACTACTGTTTTTTTTTTTCCCCGTCTGTCAATTGTCCAACTCCTTTCTCCCCAAAGCACGAATGAGGTGAGATTTTTTTTTTTTTTTACGTTACTGTTGGATCCGGTTATTGCGTGCGGACCGCACTGATGGGGACCTAATTACTTTTTTTTCATCTATTTGTCATCAGGAAAAAGGCTTAAAAGCGACAGCGGATATCCAGCCTTTTGAGAGTGTGTTTACGCTGTTGTTTTTCTTGTTGTCTTCCTTCGTTTTTTTTTTTTTTGTCCTTTCTGAAAGTTAAAAAAGATGCGAAAGCTATTCCAAGAACCTCCAAAGTTAGCAGGAAAGCGTACCACACAGTATCCGAATAGTTTTCCTTACTCTACTCTTTCAAGCTACAGGATGGAAAAAATATTCGGTCCGATCTGAGACGCCTTTCATGTTAGCCGAGGAACATTATACAAAAAAATATCAGAGTTTTCGCTGCTTTCCCAACCGGATGTTCTTTCTGCTCTGTTCTCATTTTCTGTAGTATTTCTTCTCTCTCTCTCTCTCTCTCTCTCTCTCTCTCTCTCTCTCTCTCTCTCTCTCTCTCTCTCTCTCTCTCTCTCTCTCTCTCTCTCTCTCTCTCTCTCTCTAAATAGATAAATAAATAAATAAATAAATAAATATAATTAAAAAAATAATAATACACACCAATAATCATATGAAAAGGCAAAAACATTTTCACAACAATTAAAATAATCACGAGGAGGAAAAAAAAAATCAATAGTTATTACACTACACAGCAACAATAAACAAAGCTGCAGGTGTGCATGGCTCAGGCGTTGCCATAAACAAGGAAAACTTAGCTTAGGCGACGCATAACTCCGCGAGCCTCAAGGAATGAAAAGATAAAGCATATTACGCGGGACTCGCCATGAATTCAAAGTCCAAAAAAAAAATCTTCAGGATGCAAATTTCATGCTGATGAGATCACGGAAATAAATCGACAGTTTTGCGCCTTATGTGCGGTGGTGAGGGTGATGCACGGCGCCATTCAGGGCCGTTACCGCCCTCAACTCAGCGATGCGGGAATCTAAATCACCCCCTTTGATGCATTACACTAAAAACCGCACACACTTACTTGCAGATGAATGTTCCACTCCATCAAGCAAGACTCCTCTCGCCCGCATCCCGTGCTGAAGAAACCGAGAGGGAGGGAGGGAGAACGTCTTACCACCACACGTGCGCCACACACCTGCTGATGAAAACGGTAGTTAATTGAGAAGGCCCAAGACCAAAGAGTATGTTAAAGAAAGGTTACCACTACACCTAGTCATGTAACTATATGCTAAGTCCAAGTCCAGAATATTGTTTAATTTTATGTAACATGAATAGTGACTTTGATGGCTTTTAAGATATTTGTCTGTCTGTCTGTCTGTCTGTCTGTCTGTGTCTGTCTGTTTGTCTGTCCGGATGCTCAGCGGCTCCTGGATTTCCGCCTCGATTTCTTCCCTCGCGTCTTCCCATTTTACTCGCTGTGCACGTACAAAGGGGCTCAGGGAATACGGTTATACTATGTTTCTTTTTACCAGCCACGTTAGCGAATGTTAGTTTGTCTGTTTGTCTGATACTCTGTTTGTCTGCCTGTCTGCGTGTGTGCCCGGCGGCTGGCAGGATTCCGTTAAATCGGCGGCCTCTAGTTCCTTCCTTTCCTTGGTCCTTTCCCCTCTTCTCCTGCCTCTCCCATCCCTCCTGCTCATTTATAACTGTCGTCCTTGCAGCCCCGGGCACTAAGGCTGTATTTGGCTGCCGGACTTATCACAGGGACCCCATCTGCATAGAAAGGCGCCATTATTCAGCCAGTTAACCCGAGAGTCCTGCCTTGCCTCTGCCCCCTACCGCCCCTCTTCGTCTCCCTTCACCAGCCCGCTTGCCCCCTCAGTGCCGGCCTCATTTCTCCCCACAACCCCTCTCTGCATGCTCTTTTTTCCTCCTTTTCTCTAAGATTCGTATTATTTAGCAAAGGAAATAATAGAGAAAAAAGCCTATCAAGCGTGGATGACTGATGATCATTGCAGCGAGTACGCGTATATTTCACGTGTGTTTCAGGCGAGAGGATCAACGTGTTTGTTTCATGTATGATTAGTGGAGCTTCAACGCTTCAATCGTGTCGCGCGCCTTGGCTCATGAATTCGTCAAGCCGCGTTGATGAAATATCGATGCTGGCGTGAATCCTGTTTTGTTACGTGGGATAACATTCAGGAGTGTTCGTTGGTTCCTTTTTATCGAAGATGATCTGTTTCTCTTCTCGTGAATCTGACAAGCCGCAAAGATGAAATATCAAAGGCGACGTAAATTCTATTATTTAGGAATGAAATATTGAGGCTCTTTTAAGTTTATTTTGCTCCTTTCTGCATGGCATCAGGTCTCTATACAGGTCATTTGCATATTTCTACATGTATTGGACAGTGCGCCTGATTCATGGTTGTGGTAAAAAGTGGTTGTGTTAACTCCTGAGCCGAGGTAAGCTGAAACGCGTTTGATATGGAATGAAGTCAACTGAGAGGAGTTCCCTTCACCCACCAGGAAGTGTTCAACAATGCCAAAGAACTTCCAGTGATAAATGTCAACTGCGTGATGAACAAAATCCATCCACATGAAAGTTATTTTTTTTTAAATTTTATGGTAGAACTAATGTTATGCTCTTTCTCTGTGTGTGTGTGTGTGTGTGTGTGTGTGTGTGTGTGTGTGTGTGTGTGTGTGTGTGTGTGTTTTAGAGAAAACGCTTGAGTGCTACTAAAAATGTTATGCGCTGACTCATTCCTAAATTAATAATGCAACTACTGCTATCACTATCGAATAAATCTTGCAGCTCTAGCGACTATGTCTTCAACGCTCTTGACCCTTTCAAGATGTAAAGTCTCTCAAGAAACAAAGAAACGAACAAAAAGACCATATTTTGCTGCTTAGTTCCTT
Organism: Eriocheir sinensis; assembly: GCF_024679095.1. Classification (NCBI taxonomy): domain Eukaryota; kingdom Metazoa; phylum Arthropoda; class Malacostraca; order Decapoda; family Varunidae; genus Eriocheir; species Eriocheir sinensis. The sequence continues at coordinate 73,486 of NW_026111864.1, read as the reverse complement.
ACCGTGTAGGATCCTGGGGCTGTGCGTTTGTTTAAGCATCAAGTTATAATGTTTATCTGGGAATGATATCAAATGAAGAAGCAAAAAAAGATCTTTGCTAACTGTAAAATCATAAAGTAAGTTACATTATCTGTCTTCCTTCTATCTGAAACTATTATGAATCTAGGGAACAAAATGAAATTCTTACTGAACTACAAAAGGGGTGTGGGAACGGAGGAATGGGTATTGAAATTAAGGGTATTGGATGATTACTTAGGAAAGGGAAAGTTGGTGTCATACGCTTGGGTGGTCGTGGCAACGGTGTTCAGCCGTTTCATTGACCCTTGAGCATGTTATGTATGGGTAAGAACCCAGAGCTACAGAGCAAGTGTAACATCCGGATTATCACAGTTTATCTTCCCCAGGTACCCATTTATCGACCAGCTCAAAGGGAGGATGAACAGCGAGCAGACTGGGCTGCGGTCGACCATCAGGCCCCATCAAGAAAGCCTACCGGCGCCATAGGCACCATTACTCAGGGAACATATGCCAGTTTGTACGCACCATTACAGTTCATACTCACATCAGAAAACAAATATTCGCGTATGATGATTACTCTCTAAATAGAAACCGATTGACATTATTTCGGGAACATGCCTTCGGTTGTGAGTACTAATTGGAACGGTGCGTACAAACTGGCAAACATGCTTTTGTGTTGGTGTAAGCCTTGTGGAACACCTGAATATCTAAAGCCTGAAATAAAGTGTTGGTCATAAATCTGGCGCAGCAAAGCAATAACAAGCTCGGCCTGTCTCATTTTGTTAAGCTTACCCTTGCTATGTAATTTAAAATGCCTTGAAGGAAGTTAATTTTATAGATTTAGTAGTATTGTGAAAATTTTCCCTCCGAGATTCTCAACTTTTTCAATTACCTCGTTTGCGGATTACTGTCCATCCCCCCCCCCCCCCCTTCTTTTTTTAGCCTTGAATATCGTCACTTCTTGCAGTAAACTGTTTCTTACTGCCTCCCTTTTAAAACATCTGAATATCATGTTTTCTCTATTTTATAACCTTTGTTACACATCCACTGACGCATGGATGTATACAAATACTATTTCTAATAAAGATAAATAATGAAACACACACACACACACACACACTACCCGTATGATGAACAACCAAGCCAACACACACTCATAATACTCACGCATCAGTTCTGGAGCTTTCGCGTGTTCCCTGCAGCGTCTTCGGCCGCCCACACCTCCACCGGCCAGCTGCTAGGGTGTGTGTGTGTGTGTCTCTGTAGCGCATGGCGACAAACAAACAAAAAATTAACAACTGAAAAAGTGACAATGTATAATAATTGAGGAAGGAGAGAGAGAGAGAGAGAGAGAGAGAGAGAGAGAGAGAGAGAGAGAGAGAGAGAGAGAGAGAGAGAGAGAGAGAGAGAGAGAGAGAGAGAGAGAATATTAACTAAACAAACTTCTAGTAAAATATTCATACATAAGAAAATGAACAAAAAAGAATTGGAAACGTGACATGGAAAAGAAAACATTAAACAAGCAAAAAATGACATGAAAGTAAAAATATCATAAAAGTATGAAAACAAACAAACAAAAACCTTATAAAAAATACACGACCAAAAAACAATTAATTATTTGTGGTTGGGAATGGAAACTGGAGAGGTGGGCGGCGGTGGTGGTGGGGATGGCGATGTGGTGTGGGCGGCGGTGGTGATGGCGGAGGTAGTGGCGATGCTAGTGGTGTGCTACTTGGGTTTGCAAGGCCTTGGGAACGAGACTTGAGCCTCATGATTGCAAGTTCTTCACGCGGGCAATACAATCATGACAAACCAAGTGGCGTAGTTCATGCATTGTGGACGACCTAACCAACGACCTTCTCATGTTTCCAGCGTCCAAGGCGAACTAGACCTTTTGCCTGGCAGGACTCAACATTCGTTAGCACATCCACAGTTGTTACAGAGTTCTTAGGGCAGTTTTCAGACATTCAGATATCAGGCTTCTCACTTTTCACGTGCACCTGAAAGTCTCAACTAATAACACAGTAAAGGAGTTGTACTGTATAGGTTAATTGTACAAGTTCCGGGGGGCAGCATGAGCCAACGCAAGATGGCGCCACTATAAAGACTCGCCTGCGCCAGAACGTGCTGGGCCGACCATCAGGCCCCACCTGGATGAAGCCTTGGGCCGACCATCAGGCCCCACCGGGGAGATGCCTACCAACAACGTAAAAAAAAAAAAAAAAAAAAAAAATGTTCAACAAAGGGAGGAAGAGGATGCCTGCCGGTCACTCCCCAAACAGTATATAGATATGAGAATGTAAAGAAAAATAAACTGCCATATCAATATAATTATCACTTATTAACATATCACCAACAACTATTTTATACGATGGAATCAGCAGAAATGATTGAGAAATTTTAAATAAGATCATATGATCAAGAGTCTCCACATATCATCCCGGGGCCAAACTGTGTGTAGTACTTTTAACACTAAAGGATAGCAAAAGAAGAAAATCCATCACACCATGAAGCGTGTGACCCCCGGCCAGGCGTACAGTGTACAGGAGACGGCAGGGTCCCAATAACACGACAATAATACCAAAGGCCCATTGCTGCCACGTCATGGGCTGCACAGAGACTCCCTCAAGTGAAGCTGCTATTTTTGGGATGTGGACACTGCTAGTGTTGGCACTCTGACAGCAATGTAGGAGTGGCTGCCCTTGGAACTCCAGGAATATGCAGGGGAACATTGGAGGTCGTAATATTTTCCTTTAATTACTAGCAGTTGAACTGTTAAAGGAAATAAGTTTCCTCAGAACCAGGGTGGACTGCGTCATTCTGGACAGCAGGCACTCTGCCCTTTCATTAAGCTGAATGCTAACATGAGATGGTAACAGCTAAAATGGACCTTGCCACAAGTTCTCTCATTGGAACAAGTGTCGACAGTAAATTACATCACAGTCCGCTGGAGAGGAAGACACGAACACGAGAATTAAATAACTATATGTAATATATAGCACATACAGAAAAAAAGGTCAGAATGCGGACTTTACCTTTTCTGATGCCAGGCTATGAGAAGCTTGTCGAGAACGTGGACCCAAGTTTGGCACAACACCCCAGCTCTGAAGCGCTGAGAAGACAAAGCCTTGACCGGAAACGCCGTGATCAAAGGTTCTTGGAGGAGTATTAGCTATAAATGTATGAAAAGAGGCAACAAATAATGATATTCATTATTTATTTGGAAAATACTTACACACGAAAAGTATGACTGACAGAAAAAAGTATGACAGCAGATAATCGCAGCAGAGATCAGCGTTTTTTTCAGCGTCGGAGGTAGAGGCCGTGCCATCGTGTCCCCTGGGGGTGGACCTATACAGACATGCAAGCAGACAAACCACAGAGTGTGTGTGTGTGTGTGTGTGTGTGTGTGTGTGTGTGTGTGTGTGTGTGTGTGTGTGTGTGTGTGTGTGTGTGTGTGTGTGTGTCTGTGTGTGTGTGTGTGTGTGTGTGTGTGTGTGTGTGTGTGTGTGTGTGTGTGTGTGTGTGTGTGTGTGTGTGTGTGTGTGTGTGTGTGTGTGTGTGTGTGTGTGTGTGTGTGTGTGTGTGTGTGTGTGTGTGTGTGTGTGTGTGCATCTGTGTGTGTGTGTGTGTGTGTGTGTGTGTGTGTGTCTCTCTCTCTCTCTCTCTCTCTCTCTCTCTCTCTCTCTCTCTCTCTCTCTCTCTCTCTCTCTCTCTCTCTCTCTCTCTCTCTCTCTCTCAAGAGGAAAGGGGATTCAATGAGCAACAATTACCATATATGTTCGCAAACTTACTCCTAATGAATAAGTGATTCTTATTATCAACATACAATATGCACGTCAGATCAACCAAATGCTGACCCGTTTACTGTGAATCAAACAGGCACACTATATAGTTAAGAGGATTTTTTCGTCTCTCATATCTGGGTCAAGAGCGTGAGACTGGTTATACAGCGTGGCGTGTGGGCGCCGTGACGGCCGGCGAGTCGGCGATGCGTCCAGCGGCCGACGAGGCACTGAGACAGACCAGCCCCTGTGTCGCCGACACACCTCAGTGAACGTGACAGTAACGGAGAGTTATACATCTGATAAGGTTATGATATGTACACTGCTTCAGTTAGTCACTACCCACATGCTGTCCTGAAAATCACCAGCCAACCCAGACTCTAGATTCTCTCTCAAAAGAGAGGATCAAAGATGAGCTTCGGGGGGGCAGCATGAGCCCAGAAAGATGGCGCCACTATAAACACTTGTCTGCGTCATAACGGATTGGGGCCGACCATCAGGCCCCACCAAAAAAGGAGGGTGCGTCACATCTCCTACGACACATTTCCTACACGTCACATCTACAAATTTAGAAGTCCTCCGAGCAGTGTCATATTTCCTACAGGGATACAATACATCTACACACAAAAATCTATTCAGTCACAATTCCTACAAGGCTCCAGTCACATTTCCTACAGGTCATATTTCCTACACCATGACAGCCAGCGTGCTCTGGAACTTCGGTGCAGCATTTTCCTATGAGCAATGGTTCTTCTGCCCTGCCGACACGATGGCACCTGTGCAGATTGCATAGATATTCTTGTGACAACAGCAGATAATAACAGCCCTGCAAGATGCCCTATTTGTAGACTACCCTTCATGACAGGCTTGAGATATTCATTTAAAGATTCCTTTTTAAAGTAATGTGTTCCAAAAATCAAATTTCAACTTTTTTTACAGTTTAGTTTTGTTTCACTTTTGGACATTCTACGTACTCGCAGAACTGTAGGAGATATGACAGCATAACTGTAGGAGCTACGCCGGATGCACTGATTTGTGCAGGAAATACGCTGGGCACTCAGTTTTTGTGCAGGAATTGTGCCGTACTCATGTTTTTGTGTAGGAAATATGACGGACTATGTATAAGAAATGTGACAATACTCCATTTTTTGTACTTGTGTAGGAAATGTGACTACGCCCCCAAGAAAGTCTACCGGCGCTATAGGCTGAAACGGGAAAAAAATTGTACCAGAGTCCAGATCAGGCAATCGACCAACGGTTTTTGCAGGGATTCCACGGAGTTGCAAGAGATCCCAGAATGCCTCGCAATTCAGTGAATTAAATGCCTTCTTGAGATCGACATAGCCTCCAACATCCCCTCTGAAAACTCACGTCGGCGCTTCACCAGTAGTACGCGAAACACATGGATACGGTCAGTTGTCGAATTCCCAGGCGTGAACCCGGACTGCTCAGGTCTCTGCAGCTTCAGCAGCTGGTTGCAAATCCGTATACCCAATATGTGAACAAGCACTTTGCCTGGTACACTGAGCAGTGTAACACCACGGTAGTTGTTACAGTCCTTACGGTTCCCTTTCCCTTTCCAGATAGGGACGACAAATCTTCTTAGTCAGGAGGAATGGTACTAGATTTTCTACTGTATCTTGAACACACTTCCCCATGAGCAACTCCGCACTGATGTTACAAACACCAGCTGCCTTTCCACCCTTCAATCTTGCCAAACCCCTCTGACCTTGTCAAGAAATAGGGGGGAGGGGGGTTACTTTCAACAATGCATGGATCAGCGTCCTCCATTTGCGACCCAGCAGCTCGGAACTGCCCATTCGGAGGGTGCGACAAGTACAGCTGCTCAAAATACTCGGCCCTACGAACCCTCTGCCCATCTGTGCCTGACACAAGGCAACCATTTGCTGTTCAATTAGCGCTCACTTGAGAGAGAGGTTCGAAGCGGACCTTCCTCAGAGCTCGGTAGGCAGGTCGGAAGTCATTTGCGTTGAAATGACCCTAGATGTCCTAAGCGAGACTTAGGCCATACCTCTTCTTGTCTCTCCTCAGGAGAGCTCTAGTCTTACGCGCCAAAGCCCTATATTGGTCCCAATTCCCAGCAAGCTCAGCAGCTCGACACTTCTCGGTATTCTCCAGCGTCTCCCCCGAGGCGAAACAACTTGATCTTGGGCGGTCTCCATTGCACTCCTTTGCAGCTTGAAGAGTTTCACCTTTGAAGGTATCCCTCATCGTTAAAGGGTCTTCAAGGGTGCTGAGCACATTGAGCCGATTTGAAAGTGTCACTGGACACTCCTGAGCACATGCCATATCTTTCAGTCTCTCGAGACGGAACAGAGCATGATTACACCTCGAGATTCTTTTGTACTCGACATACAGCCTAAGTGTTGCAACAACAGCCTATCGTCAATTGCAAAGAATTCTGCTCTCCGAAAAAAACAGCAGTTCTAAAGTATTTTCCAACTAGTGTATACAAGGATGTGGTTAATCTCTTAACTATCCCTCCAGCATTGACATACCAAGTCCAGCGATGCAGCTCTAGTCTCCAGTACCTAGAACCTGCATTTTTTAACATCTTGGATCTTGCCAAATTAAAAGGAGTGTGTTTTTGGTGTTTCTGGTACCAAGACCGTGGGACCAACACAACTCACAGCCTCTGTGAGTGCATTAGTAGCATTGAATCCGACCAAGACAATGAGTGTGTCCCGAGAGGGACATTGGTCTGATACGGAGTCGAGTTTGACGTAGAATACCTCCTTCCCTTCAGTTTCATACATCTCTGTAGATATGGACAGTGTAACACGAGACATGAACCCCAGGGTGTGCTCCAGCTTCGCTCGCATTATACGCTCATCAAACGAAGTAACCTTAACCACAAATGGCTGCAATTGGCTAGAGATGCCTAAGCTACCCCTTAATTACAGGGCCCATTGATCATGCCGGCCTAGTAGTAGGTGTATCCTCCCCCGACACACACTACTGATCTCGCCATTGCCAAGCCGCCTCGTCTAAGAGAGTACAATTATATCCACCTGCAGCCTTCTGGGCTCATTCTCTAGCTAAGGCAGTCGTTGATACTCAGAGGGGCTCAGGACGTTCCAGGAACCCACATGCAGAGCCCTACGAAGGTTAATCCGGAGGCTGATTTTGCAGGCGGGCGCTGCTTCTGCGCCACACCGACCATCCCAAACACAAAAAGAGGGGTTGAGGCCTTCCCCCTACGAGATCCGGGGTATTCCGTAGGTTTTGCCCTACACTCGTCATTGACGGCAGGATCGTCCGTTGCGGATGCATAAAGGAAGCCTGCCGCACTGTCGGGCCCCCAGCAGAACCGGATTAGGATCGAGGCTTTACGGGAAGGGGTTGCAGGCCCCTCCCCAACCAACCCAAATAAGGGGCTGGAGTGACTGCTAGACGTAATTAGGGACACAGGACCCCTGAGAGGATTAATCCCCGGACCACCCATAAAGGAAGCAGCTTAAGCAGGAAGGACGGGAATAGAGAGCAGCAGCTCAGGGAGGCTGAGGAAGCTGCACTCCTCATCTAGATAGACCATAAAGATAACATTTTCGTAACTTTATTGTTGTTGTTGTTGTTGTTGTTATTGGTGGTGGTGGTGGTGTTGTGCTGCTGCTGTGTCTCTCACCAGTCAAGGTGCGATAGTGAAGGACGGAGCGTAACTCAATGTAACGATTTTAAGCCTTAACTTTATTCTCTCGTTCTCAACTTTCTTTCGACTTTCTTGCACTTATTTTTCTCTTTTTCCGTCATTCTTTTAGTTTCGTTGTCCTTCTTTCTTCCTTTTTCTCTTACTTTTTATCTTTTTCCTCAAACTTTCCTTCCCTGTTTTTCTTTGTAAAACTTTGTTCCCCCTCTTTCTAGATTTCATTCCTTTATTCATTTCCCTCTTTTCATTACTCTCGGCACGCACCGACCGGAGCCGTGGCCCCCAACGCTTTCTAGTTAACCAGCGGGTGTGATGCTGTGCCGTGTGTTGAGGCAGAGAGAGCCTGAAGCTGAAAAGAACTACGCCCGACACACACACACACAGAATTGTGTGTGTGTGTGTGTAATTCACCTCTTGGTCTGCTGCGGGTCTCTCTCGAGACAGCCAGCCATTCCCCTACGGAAGAGCACAGAGCTCGTAGTACCGATCTTTGGGTAGGACTGAGACCACTCACACACAACACACCGCGACGACGAGGTCACAACTTGCCTGACGTCGCGTACCTACTCACTGCTAGGTGAACAGGGGCTACACGTGAAAGAAGATAAACCCAACTTATCTTCACCCGGCCGGGGAATCGAATCCCGGTCCTTCTGGTTGTGAGCCAGACGCTCTACCCCTGAGCTACCGGGCCGTGTGTGTGTGTGTGTGTGTGTAGGGGAGAAGACCTTTTGCTTGTTTACGTAACGACGGAGGTTTTAGCGATCCCCGAGACAGTAAAAAGTAAGGCTGGGGGCATACACAATAGCTGCGCGTGGCCTTGGTGCGCCTCTTCGTCATATTGTTTTTTGAGCCTGGAAGGTAAAGTAGGGATCATTGACTATAGTTGCGCGTGGCGGCGGTGCTCATCTCCGTCCCGTCCCGTCCCGTCACCGTGGTAGTAGAAAACCCACTAACCTGAAACAGGGCCCGTACAACACCAAGGTTACCACATTTTACCTTCCCCGGGTTTCCCCAGTTATACATTTATCGACCATCCCGAAAGGAAGGATGAACAGCTGGATTGGCGTGCCCAGGTCAGGGATTCGACCACAGTCCTGCAGATTCGTAGGTAGGGACAGTAACAACTTTACCGAGGAGGCGCTGTGGTGGGTGATACCTCACTACCCCTGGTCAAAGGGCAAGTGCAATATTCGGTTTACCACATTTCATTTACTCAGGTTTCCGCAGACACCCGAAAGGACCCGAAAAGACTTACCCGAAAGGAAGAATGAACAGCTGGGTGGGCTGCGAGCCGACTTCCCAGGCCGTGATTCGAACCCAGGCCCGCAGATTCATAGTTAGGCATGCTAACCACTACACCATGGAGGCGCGCATGCACAACACCACTTACATTCTCTGCTGTCGGTGTTTATATTTCATTTGTTTCTTGTATGTTTGTAATAAGATAAATATTCCGAACAGCTTTCGAGGAGAAACAAATGTTAACGCACATCCCATCATGCCCTTACTTTGGTGTTGGGCTTATTATATTTTCCGTCTGTGATGGCTACGATTTGCAGCCGCTGTCAGGGAGACAAACTCCACGGCCAACATCGGTATTCAGCAGCAGCTTGAATGTCGATGCACCTTCAAGCCTCGAATTTCCAATCAATTGTCAATAGAAAAATATTCACTTCTATTCTAAAGAAAGCAAAACTTGTTTAAAAACATTATTTTTACTATTAGCTGGGATCTCTTGCAGGATAAATGCAGTGCGTAGCTAAAGATACTTTCGTTCAATGGCCTGGTGTAAAATAAAACAATTTTTGTAACTGCGCTCTTGCTCCAGTTCACCGTGCTTTCTAATAGTTTATTTTATTTTTTTTAAAGTTGTGTGCCGATGGCTCCCTTTTGCAAGTGTACTGGAGGCAAAATTTGCTGCAATATTGACTGCAATCTTCAGAGCTGTTGGATGAGAATGGTCCATTACATTTGGTCATGCCATTGCAGGTATTGAGGTCTGAAGATTGATACGAGACAGCAAAGGTTACGTTTCCTGGCTGCGCGTTGTGTTGAATAACGACATGTTTTTTTCTTCTTCATATTTTCCAAGTTGACAATAAAATCGGATCAGAAAATGAAACAATAGAAATAACGACCTTCACATCAGTCTACCTCAAGTCTAAAGGCGGCGGCTGAGCGGTCAGCGTGCGGGCCTGATGATCCTGACACTCGCGTTCAGGTCCGCCCGCCGCTACAAGCTGACAATTTTCACCCATCGCCAAGTGGCCGAAGATAACCGACATTCCGTCATGATGTCCACCTGTCAACCTGGACTTTAACGAAGCTCTCTCAAGCGGATCAAGGGAAGCTCCGGAGGACAGCATTCTCTCTCTCTCTCTCTCTCTCTCTCTCTCTCTCTCTCTCTCTCTCTCTCTCTCTCTCTCTCACCGGCTTGATGATGTGCGGGTAGTTGTCGTTGAGGTCCAGGATGGTGACGTGCACGGTGGCGGGGTCGGCGTCGTGGCCCTTTCCGCCCTCGTCGTTGGCTCACGGATACAGGGTCATAGTGCCTCGGATTGCCTCCCTGTCTAGGCACTGGTGGGAATAGCGGTCAAACTGGTATTGAGTACAGAGGAGAATAATAACCGACACGTCTGCAATGTGTTGGTTTCCGGTCACTGCGACACTTACAAGTTTTGATTATGTTCAAAGACAGACCACCTGTTCTGGACACTAAGGTCTGTGTAGTCTGAACGTCCATGTAAATCAATGTAAATCTCTCTCTCTCTCTCTCTCTCTCTCTCTCTCTCTCTCTCTCTCTCTCTCTCTCTCTCTCTCTCTCTCTCTCTCTCTCTCTCTCTCTCTCTCTCTCTCTCTCTCTCTCTCTCTCTCTCTCTCTCTCTTCTTCTCCCTTTTCTTCCTCCTTTTCTTCCATTCCCTTTTCTTCCATTCCTTCTCTTCCACTTTCCTTCTCTTCCACTTTCCCTCTCTTCCACTTTCCCTCTCTTCCACTCCCCCTCTCCTTCTCCCCGTCATCCTCTCCCCCCTTTCCCTCTCCCCGTTTCCCCTTTCCCTCTCCCTGTCTCCCTCTTTCCTCTCTCACCCTCCCTATCCCTCTCCTTTTCCTTTTCCTCCCTCTCTCCTCTCCGTCTCCCGGAACACTCACGCCTCGTATGGAGAGTTGGCCGGAGCGACTGTCAATAGTGAAGTTCCGCTGTTCGTCGGGGGACAAGTAGTAGAGGATGTTCTGGTGGACGGAGGGCGGCAGGTCGGGATCCAGCGCCGACACCTGCTGGGGTACAAAGGTCATGGTGGTGGTGGTGGATTTTGTAGTTAGGTGGTGGTGGTGGAGGTGGTGGTAGTGGTGGTGAGTTAGTGGTCAGGTGGTGGTGGTGGTGGTGAGGGTGGTGGTGGTGGGTTTGTGGTCAGGTGGTGGTGATGGTGCGATGATGAGGAAAAAAAATGAGAAGAGGGGAGAAGAGGACAGAACAAAGGAGTTGGAGAACTAAACAGGTGAGGAACTAAATTGATTAATATGGCAGCTCTAGACGCGCGCGCACACACACACACACACACACACACACACACACACACACACACACACACGACAAATAATACCTAGCATCCTTACCCTGACGAGGATTAAAAAATCAAGGAAAACTACAGGAAATTTATCAGGTAAAATAAAAAAGTTTGACAATCCTCTCATGGAAGGATTTGCCAGGAAAAAAAGTAGTTATAAAACAAATTAAAAGTTATCCTGTCGTATTTATTCTTCTGTTTCGTAATGTTTCCGCACCCAGACTTGAACCCATTCCGGCGCACAGGCTAATCCTACCCTGTTTATTGGTACTCCTCTAAGCCTCTGACCCGTGTTTCTGGTGGTCTTATTGCGACGCGCCTCCCCGAACGACAAGGAAACTAAAGAAAAATACGAGTGACGCTGAGCCCTCGGGTAAGACTAAGCCACAGAAAAGATGGATTTAAGGTAACTCTCCAAATTATGGCTTTGTAACCCTGGAGCAAAACAAGGGGAGAAGAGGGGGAGGAGGAAGGAAGGAGGGAGAAAGAGCGGGAGAGGACTAGAGAAACCAGGATAAAAGGGAAATGGGGAAGAAAAGAAGGGAGGATGGAGGAAAGCGATGGATTGTAGATAGGGAGAGTATGTGAGGAAGAGGCAGGTCAAGGAAGGGAAGGGAAACGAGAGCAAGAGACGGATAGAAAACTGAGAGGGAAAGGGCAAGAAGGAGGGTGGGAGAGCATAAATGAAAGTGGGCAAAGAGGAGTAAAGACGTGAAGGGAATGGAATGAGGGTCAATAGAGGTGAGGAAGCGGCGGAAAGGAGGGAAGGAAGTGAAAAGGCGGTATGAATGGCAGAGGAGAGGGAAGGTAAGAAGGTGAGGGGTCGACGTCGAGCGAGATAAGCAGTGAGGGATTACGAGAAAAGTCGACCAAGAATTAGATGACAGTTTTGCTGCAGGAAGAATATGGAGTAAAGAGGAAGCACATAACGCGAAGGAAAAATATAATAAACACACACACATACTACTTTGTTCATTTGTCTCATTCATTTCATTTCATCTTCCATTGATGTACATTTTCAGCTCTAGGGCTGCCTGGTACTTCATGCAATAAGCCGCTTATTATTATTATTATTATTATTTTAGAGAGAGAGAGAGAGAGAGAGAGAGAGAGAGAGAGAGAGAGAGAGAGAGAGAGAGAGAGAGAGAGAGAGAGAGAGAGAGAGAGAGAGAGAGAGAGAGAGAGAGAGAGAGAGAGAGAGAGAGAGAGAGAAAATGCTGGAGACGTGTGTGGAAAAGAAAAGGAGAAAAGTTCGCCGGAGGAAAGAATTAAGAGAGACAGTGGGCTGAAGGGCGTAAGTTTAATTAGCACTTGGGGTAAGAAGAAACTTTTAAAGAGTCTCTCCACCATCCACCTCGCGCCGACTAAAACAATAAGGCTTCAAAAAATGATATATAAAATCCCGCGGAAGAAAGAACAAGTCCACGCAATAATAATAAAACTTCCTCTGCTCATTAAGAGAAACCTGGCACACACCTGGCTAGCAAAAGAAGCCTAAAAATACACCAGGTCATCTAATGGAACGGAGACACATACCTGGCAACCAAAGGGATACCGAACACATGCCTGGCTATCAAAGGGAACCCGAACACATGCCTGGCTATCAAAGGGAACCCGAACACATGCCTGGCTATCAAAGGGAACCTGGACATACACCTGGCAATCATTGGGAACCTGGACACATACCTGACTATCAAAGGGGCGGGACACGCATCTGGCTATCAGAGGTAACTTGAACACACACCTGGCCAAGTGGGTGCGAGCAGTCGGTGTTCTCTGTGACCACGAAGGAGTAGTTGCCTCGCTGGAACACGGGCCGAAGGTCGTTCACGTTCATCACCGCCACTACCACGTCCGTCAGGGCCGGGGCGTTGACGCCGTCATCCACCCGCACCCGCAGCGTAAACTGAGGGAACAGTCACTTGCACGTTACTACCTTCTGTATGCAATGTACACATTATAATAAAATACTAAGTGAGAAGAGATCTATCCAGGCTTGTATCGACCCAGAATAACATCACAGAGCGGCAGCAATGATATATTAATCCCTTAACACAGCAACACACACAAACCTCACCCGAGACGCGGTCGTACAATTTTATGTGACGGTACAATGCCACGGGTGCGTCTGGGACCCAGAATATGCTGACCACACAGAACACAAGCTGCTGCAGGTTTTCACTGGTGTGGTTCAGGAACTTTCATCCATTCAAGATGACCATCTTGACAGGAATTTTTTTAATTAAAAATGCTACTGTACTCTGCACACACACAAAAAATCTTCAGTATGTATGCTTCTTTATGGGATTACTAGTGCCCTTTAGTAATTTGATTATGTTTGCCACCTTGATTTGATTGTCAACACTGATAATGTGGTGCTGGGTGCTCGGTGCACCAGCTGCCATCTCGCGGTGAGCGTGTGGTGTCGTGAGCAAGGATGTCGGAGATGGAAGCAAACCATGCCTGACAAGTGTTTGTGCGAGTCGGTCTTTATGCAGCACAGACATTAATAACCACCAGCACCTCAGTACTTACACCGCACAGTCGACAAGGCTACGCCACACTGACTAACTGAAGCACTGGGGTCAGTGGTTCAGTGGTTCAGTTTGAGCTCGACAGAGCAAGCGAGACCACTGAAACAATTACCTAAGAGTTGTTCGCTTGTTCCTCCACTCACAAAGCTCTTGGAAGATGCTTGGTGATTTGATTATTTCATTTAGGTATCAGCTGTGTTGGTAGGCTCGATGAGTTTGGCTTGATAGGAATATTTATGTATGAAGTGTGTGCCTATATACACATACTCCGCTTGATTGCTTTCACTTTTTTCTCTGTGGAAGCAGCGCTTAGCAAGCTTTTTTTGTAAGCCCTGGAGCTGATTCCTTTACTGTAAAAAAGGTCCTCCAAAGGGTTAAGATAGACCCCGGGGGTCGATGGGGACCATCCAAGGGATCGATAAATGGCTGGGGAACAAAAGGGGAGAGAGTTCATGAAAGGTCAATCTTTCGGGGTCGAAAGCTAAGATGTATAGTACTTTCATTTATCTATAACGTCCCGACCAGCTCCTGTATACCTGTAGCCCGCCGCCCCCTTTCCCTTGTCTCACCTATCTCCGCTATCCTGGGAGAGATACACCCAAGCGTACTATTACCCTTATTATAATAATAATAATGATAATAATAATAATAATAATAATAATAATAATAATAATAATAATAATAATAATAATAATAAAGATAATTTATAATTATTATTATAATTATCATCATCATCATCATCATCATCATTATTATTATTATTATTATTATTATTATTATTGTCATTGCTATTATCATTATTATCATTTCTAGTATCATTATTATCAGAAGCAGTAGTAGAATCATTACTATTAAAATAATTCGTTGTACTTTTAATCAAGTATATTAGTGTTTACTAAATTATTTTCACATAATAAAAGCATGAGGTTCGAAAAAAATATTTGGCCGTCATGGCTGCCTTCCTTCCCTCCCCGATTTATCTTTCATCCTTCTACAGTTGGTGGTGTTCCTGCATTATTGAGGCTACAAGAGCAGTAGAGTATCTCACACAATATTAATATATAATTATACGGATTTTCGCGCTCGGTGGCATTTGTTTTACTGCTCGGCTGGTACCCGACATGATGAATTGTTTATTCATTCCGATACCTTTTGTTTCTCTTGGCTGTATACTATGTTTCACAAGGACAGTACTAATGGGACTGACACAGATCAGCCACCATACACCCATAGTGCAAAGTCAAAGAATTAGAGAGCAAAACATACAGTCAAGTGCCGTAATCTAGGTGTGGATCCGTGTAGAATCACCGGGCATCTATAAAAAGCCTTCACACAATGGCACACAACAGATGTGCCCTTCTGGACACAACTTGTGGTGATATTTATACATATTTGATTAATTGCGCGCGCGCGCTAGTGAGAGAGAGAGAGAGAGAGAGAGAGAGAGAGAGAGAGAGAGAGAGAGAGAGAGAGAGAGAGAGAGAGAGAGATATGGGCGTCCGGAGGGGGGCCGGGGAAAAAGGGACAGATGCCCCCCCCCACCCCCACCCATAGGAAATCTGATATATTCCCATTCACACTTTCGTTAGCAAGTTTTAACAGAATTCATATTTTTCAAAACCTCAGAAGGGTACCTGGTGCTGCAGTTATTGGGAAACTGTGTGCCGCTGCCTTGTGGTTCACCAAGGAAAATATGAAATTTGACGTATATATGTATAGGATCTAAAACATATTGGCTCTGACCCCACTCTTGAAAAAACTGCTGCGGACGCCCCTGAACATACCGAGAGAGAGAGAGAGAGAGAGAGAGAGAGAGAGAGAGAGAGAGAGAGAGAGAGAGAGAGAGAGAGAGAGAGAGAGAGAGAGAGAGAGAGAGAGAGAGAGAGAATATGTGTGTGTGTGTGTGTGTGTGTGTGTTATTCAC
This sequence comes from Eriocheir sinensis, assembly GCF_024679095.1. Taxonomy (NCBI): domain Eukaryota; kingdom Metazoa; phylum Arthropoda; class Malacostraca; order Decapoda; family Varunidae; genus Eriocheir; species Eriocheir sinensis. The sequence continues at coordinate 57,991 of NW_026111864.1, read as the reverse complement.
CTCTTGGTCTGCTGCGGGTCTCTCTCGAGACAGCCAGCCGTTCCCCTACGGAAGGAACTCAGAGCTCGGTGACCGATCACACAACACACCGCGACAACGAGGTCACAACTCCTCGCCTTACGTCTCGTACCTACTCACTGCTAGGTGAACAGGGGCTACACGTGAAAGAAAATAAACCTAACTTATCTTCACCCGGCCGGGGAATCGAACCCCGGTCCTTTCGGTGTGTGTGTATGTGTGTGTGTGTGTGTGTGTGTGTGTGTGTGTGTGCGTAGTAGAATAGCAGTGTACTGGTGGGAGGGGGACTCACCAGACGAAACTCACCCACACTTACCCATTTTTTTTCTTTACAATGATACTCTATCACACACACACACACACACACACACACACACACACACACACACACACTCAATCAATCAACTACTACGAGGATGGTGCTGAGGTAGTGACGGAGGGTGCAGTGGCGCGCCTTTACCTCGGTTCAGTCCACACCCAAAAAACGTACAACAACCATCTTCACTGTTAGCAGAAGTGTGTGGCATTTATTTCCTCTCTTTCTCGTGCATAAATATATACGCAGACTGCTTACAACACTCCAAAATCCTTCTGTTCGTTGTTAAGTGCTTTAGCAGCCAAATTAGCTTTAAGATGTAAACCTCTGCACGGGAACTGAGCTTAGATGACGTCAAAGCGCATTTTATGTTTGTTTGTTTGTTTGGTGCGTGGTAACGTCACTGGAAAATTATCTGTATGTATCCAAATCAGAGTTTACCACGTCTTTTTTAAACTATATTCCCTCCTTATATACTCGGAATACTCATAAATGCCATGCTAACACCCGATTGAAAACGATTGGGAGAAGGGACTAATTGTGGAAATGTAGCTTTGTTTTTTTACAAACAAACCCAGCACGTAAATCGTGGCTCAGCTCCAAAAGGTCCCAAACACCCATGAATACCATAATAACATCATGAAAATAACTACCCCGTGTTTGGTATTGCTCGCGCCCTAGCTACAAAATATAAAAATCCCGAACTCTCATAAATACTTTACTGACGTCATAAAAACATCAAATCCACGCTCAGGGTTTGATATTTTCCCCATCAGGCACCATTCAGCCAGCAGTGCAAAGACTAAAGTTACTTCACTGGTGGGACTACGGTAAACAAGGAAGTCCTCACGCCCTAGCCGCCAAGGGTACTGGGAGACTGCCTAATATAAGCCCGGCACCCCTCAAGCTAGTTATCCCTACAAGGGGACTCACGTTTCGGTCCATCACGGGGTAGTCGTAGTCCAGCGGCTTGTTCACCAGCGGGTCGATGCGGAATTTTCTCTCTTCATTTCCCTCGACGATTTCGAACGTGAAGTGATTGACTGGAAGGAAAGAAAAGAAAGATATTAATAACGTCGAAAGGAAATCGTTAAATGTCCTGAATGAGCCTTTGATATTGTGCACAAGCAAGTACATATGTATGAATTATAGAGTAGACAGTTATTGTTGATTTTTTTCATACATTTTTTGCGAGAAACTCGGACCTCCATTTACCAACATATGCCATGAACTATTTCCACTCCAACACAAATCTTCTGAACCGTCTGGCCCTTAACACGCATTAGCAGACACATAACCCACACCAGGCAACAGACACGCACTACCATCTTTTTCATTATTTCACCCATACTCTCCCATTTCTTTTTAGTTTGTAGATGTCTCACTCTTCGTATCACCCTGCCCTTACAACTGCCCCTGAACTTCACACTTCCTAACCGTTAGTTGGTGCCTCACCTATGTCCTGGTCATCTACGGCCAGGCGTATCCCCGTGGGCTTGCCGGCTTCCCTGTTCTCGGGCAGCTGTACCTCGTACACCCCCTGCGAGAGGTCGAACTGGGGCGCCACGTCGTTGAGGTCCTGCACCGTGATCCAGTAGGTGGTCATGCGCTCGTGATCTGGAGGGGACGGAGCCAGACGGACGTTTATTGTATATGGTGTGAGGAGACATACAACTTCGCAGTTTTATATGTATAGGATAAAGATATTTCCCGCTGCTTCCATAGATAAAGGAAACGGGGGCTGTAACTTAGTTTCAAAGGTGGTGATATAGTTCTATTGCTGCTTGTGGAGGTGGCCATGATTGTGATCCTTGTGTGTATTTGGGGGTGGGGTACTTTTTTTTGTGTGTGTGTGTAATTCACCACGGCCTGATCACGAGTTGGACTCGCGTTACCCAGCAGGTACCCTCCCGACACGAGCAAGTGAATGCTCATTTCGTCGATCTCCGGGTACTGCCAGGACCTCACACATTACACACCCCATCCCCCTTGCTCAAGGGGGGACAGTAACCACTCCTAGTCAACGGAAAGAATCCGGCCTGCGTGTGTGTGTGTGTGTGTGTGTGTGTGTGTGTGTGTGTGTGTGTGTGTTGGTGATGGTGTTGTTGGTGACGGTGAATATTTTTATGCTACCGATGGAGAAAACTGTTTCACCACCCAGACACGATTCCAGGAAATAAGAAAAAATCAAAGAATAATAACGGCTGCATGCATCCTGTATGAGCGTAGGTGTGCTGTGAAGCCTGTAGCCGCACTTACTGGTGAATGACGCACGGTGACGCGTATACTAAAGATTACTGAGTCGTACAGGTCATATCTGCCTCTCTATCGGCTTGCTCGCTGCATGATGCTGATCCACTATGGAATATTTTGGAACAAAAGTCTACGCTGTTTTTATGTAAGATTTCCCAATGAGTTGCAATCACAATTAAGTTTTTTTTTTTTTTAAGGTGGAAGCTCATACTATTATTTTTTTTCTCAGAATTCTAAAACGTTCACAAATATGTATAAAAACCGGGATAATTTAGAGCCATGAAATTTATTATCGCTATTACCTGAAGGAGAAAAACATGTCGATCAATGCAAATCGGTAGAGAGTATCGATCCGAACGGTTACGTTATGTTACTACAGCGAGCGTCTGTCGGGCACTAGCGCGTTCAAAGGGTTTAAAAACACTTACAGATATTTATGACGCATACAGAATGCTTCGGTGCTACAGAGCATCACGCAAGGAGGCACATGTGTTTGCGGTTCAAGGAAAACAAGGACCAATTTTAAATAGAGAAAAAAAAAAAAAAAAGATCGGCATTATAATCAAACGTGCCGCGGATATAGACCTAGTTATAACTTACTGGGTAGATTAGGAAGTTCGATGCTACAGGACCACACACATAATAATAAGGAAAGCAAATTGAGACATTAAAAAAAAAGGCAAAATATATATGAATAAAAGTGTCCCTGAATCTTGGCGCCGAGGATGAGCACGGAAACTTATCTAATTAATTTTCGTTGGAAGAAACTTTCGCCTGATATTTATTATTAAAAAGTTTAGGAAAGACGCCTAAGAAGGGCTGATCCTTGAGTGTCTAGTGTGTATCTCCTACTTTTGGAATGGAAGCCTCTTACTGATCACTGACTCACCTGGCACGCCGTCGGTCACCTGGATGGGCACGCGGTACTGGCTCACCTCCTCCCGGTCCAGCGGTCCTGTCGTCCACAGCTCCCCGTTGGTCTTGAGGGTGAACTTGGTGATCACGTCGTGGGAGGCCGTGGCGTCGAACGAGTACGTGAGCTGCCGACGACAACAGAGAAAGAGAAAGAAAAAGAAAAGTGAAGTAATGGAATTCACAAAATCACGTGCCGACTTTTTTTTTATTTATTTTGTAACGAAGCAGGATTATAAGAAAAAAATACGAATATCTTAACACTCAACGCTTCTTATTTTCTTTGTTGACTTTTGTACATGAGAATTATTACAATGAAATGTGATACTGACAGTGTAAAGTCACAGGGAGGAAAAGACGGCACGAGGCAGACTTTTTTTATATTCTTTTGTAAGTGTATTACAACTTTTGCAATTTCATCATTACAAATCACCACATAAAGTTTAAACTTGTAAACCAGAGAAAAAGGAAATCACATTCAGGCGCTGACTTTTGAGAACTTTGAGATTGGGGCTTTTTATTGTCTTTTCTAAGTATTTCCATTGAAAGGCAAAGATACACTCGTCATTAGAACAGTTAGATTGAAGAGCTAGATGATGTGCGTCAGTGATAAACCACACAAAAAGTACGCAACCAGTGAAAAACGAGTAAAACTTCAAAACGGTTTAAAATCAGGGCACACACTCACGCTTCAACTGAGCAAAAACACCGAGAAAAAATCTAAAACAGTCACCGGTCAGGCTTTTTAGATTTCTTTTTTCTGCGGGCTATTTTTCTTGTCTTTTTTTGTTTTTTGCCCTTGAGCTGTTTCCTCTACGGTAAAAGAATAACGAAAAAAAACCCTGCTACGTCAAGGCTGGAAGGATGAAACATTTCCACCACGCACTGACAAATCGTTCCCATCATCAGGGTGGAGGAAGGTGGTCAGTGAATGGCCCATTATACAAGCCATCGACTAGTGGGAGACCGCAGCTGTGTCATTAGTTTCGCCACAACGAACCCCACCCCATGGACACGTATACCTCCCCTTACCTTACCTTTCCTACCTTTGACTTCCCTTCCCTGTCCGTCCACCCTTCCATCCGTCCTCGCATCGATTCCCTGTTGTGGCAAATGTGTTTAATCCTGCCATCCATCGCGGCGGCAGACCCAGCAATTCATCAAGACGACATGCACATACCCACACCCTTCCCTCACTCCTGCCATGGAAATGACACTAAATATGAAAGATTTAAGGTGGAGGGAAGGAAGGGGTAGGAGATGGTAAGGTGGAAGGGGAAGGAGTAGTGGCAAATAGGGTAGAAGGGCGGAGGACGGTAGAAGGTGAGGTGGAGAGGGGACGGGCATCAGCAGGTAAGGTAAGGTGAAGAAGGAAGACGTAGTAGCAGGGAAGGTGAAAAGGGAAATAGCAGGTAAGGTGGATGTGGAAGTAGTGGTAGCAGGTATGGTGTAGGGGGAAGGAGCAGTAGTAGGTATGGCGAGGTGGAGAAGGAAGAAGTAACAGCAGGTAAGGTGAGAAGTATCGGGTAAAGTAGACACGGAAAGAGGAGTATGGTATAAGGAGGAAGGAGCAGGTGAGGTGGCAGGGGAAGGAGTAGTAGGAAGAAAGGTGAGGTGAAGGGAGAAAAGTAGTGGGAGGTAAGGCGAGGTGAAGGTAAAAGACGTAGCAGCAGAGCCATGGCTAGACGGCAGGGGGAATTGATCATCCTGTCTGAGCCAGGATGGGAGGAGGTGATGGACATATCAATATTAGAAAGATGATAGAGATACGAAGGGGAAGGACCTGGGGTTAAGCAGAACCTGGAGGGAGGAGGAGGAAGAGGACGAGGGAGGGGGTGAAGAAGGGGCGTCGAGGGAATGAGGGGTAGAAGTAGGGGTTTAAGGAGAGAAGAGGAGGAAAGCAGAGGGGATTCGGAGCCGGAAGAAGGGGAGACAGGCCATTTGGGAGTCACAAGTTAGTCTGTACTTCGGGGAGGTGTTCACGGCGATGAGGGGAAGAGGGAGGAAGGGGGTGGAGACTGGAGGAGGCAGGGGTGGAGAGACTGGACGAGGCAGGGTGGAGAAACAGGAGGAAGCAGGGGTGGAGGGGGTGGAAGGGTTGGAGGAGGCAGAGTGTGGAGGGATTCACACACCTTCCTGTACTCTGGGGAGGCGTCCTTGTCCACGGCCTGGATGGTGGTGATGAGCGTGCTGTCCGTGTTCTCCAGCACCGCGCCGTCGAAGGGCTGCAGCAGCGGCGCGTTGTCGTTCATGTCCACAATGGTGACCAAGACCTGCTGCTCCAGGCGGGCGTTGCGCTCGTTCTGCGGCAACGCAGGAGTTCTGTGATTATGGGCGAATATGATACAATGAAAAAACTCGGAAGTCACACACACAAAAAAAATATCGTTAAAGAGTGATTTAGTGATTATACGTGATTCATGGAGTTGCTTTTCTTTTAGTTTGATTGCCAATGTGTTGTGTCCCTGTAACGTACACGCATACATCCATAAATATTATACATACATGAATCTAGATAGACATACAAAGACAGGAGGAAAAGTAACCTCATCGACTAGTCTTGTCATATTGCTACCAACGACAACTACGCCGCGTCTCCGCCGTCCACTCATCACTAGCCACAGCTTGAGCTTGGACAGCTAGAGTTACTACACTACATCGGTGCCATTCACTACCTGCAGGTAAAGTCTGTAGGTCTGGACAAACTCGCAGTGGTGGGAGTATACTTGTTACTTCATATTAAGGCAACTGCTACGCCAACTCTCGGCCGGCCACTCACCACAATCTGCAGGTTGAGTTTGTAAAGCTGGACGAACTCGTAGTCGAGGGTTCGCGTGGCCACGAAGACGGTGACGCCGGCGCTGTCCCCGCAGACAGAGCTTTGCTGGTCAGGCAGCCGTCTTCTGAGGGAGGGAGAAGAGCGGTGACGTGGAGGGACAGATAAAAACGGAGCACGGGTAGAAAAAAAAACATAAAACGATTGAAATATAGGGAAATTTAACTGAAAAGTATTTTGATATAGAGTATGAGGGGAAAATACAAAAGAGATAAAATGGGGCACATTCATTAAATGAATAAACTTTAATATTTGAAGCACAAAAGGTAGGGTTAGTAAATTATACTCTGATAATAGGAGAGATCACATGCAACGTAGTTGGGATACCACAAAAATATTAAAATAATTATATCGTAGGGTGAATAGGTAAATAAAAATAAGCCAACTTAAAAAAAAAAATCCATTACAGAAACTGCAATAACACAGTGAAAACCCATTACGCTGGCGAGTACTCACCTGATGGCAAACGTGCCCTCGGAGTTGGTGTCCGGCGTGTCGCCGTTCACGAGAGTGAAGTAAACACTGGGAGAGTCCGCGAGGTTCGATCTAGAACAGAAAAAAAATAATAGAAAGAACAGAGGCGGGGATAAGTGCTGTGTAAGGATGAAGAGAGAGAGAGAGAGAGAGAGAGAGAGAGAGAGAGAGAGAGAGAGAGAGAGAGAGAGAGAGAGAGAGAGAGAGAGTTGAGGGATGTGTGTGTGTGTGTGTGTGTGTGTGTGTGTGTGTGTGTGTGTGTTGTTGTTGTTGTTGTTGTTGTTGTTGCGGGGATAAGTGCTGTGTAAGGATGAAGAGAGAGAGAGAGAGAGAGAGAGAGAGAGAGAGAGAGAGAGAGAGAGAGAGAGAGAGAGAGAGAGAGAGAGAGAGAGAGAGAGAGAGAGTGTGTGTGTGTGTGTGTGTGTGTGTGTGTGTGTGTGTGTGTGTGTGTTGTTGTTGTTGTTGTTGTTGTTGTTGTTGTTGTGTGTGTGTGTGTGTGTAAGATTACACACCAATAATAATGTTTCCAGCATCCATCACAGCATCTATTCCAGTGTTCCTTTGTCAGACAAACGTCAGACGTCACCACCAGCCCGTCATTCCCCTCTGCCTTCCCGGCGCCAGCTCTTCCTCTTTTCTTTTTAAACGCCACGAGCAGCGAGGCCAGGAAATGGTTCTGGGGATGGCGGGAAAATAACCACCCTGCCAGCCTCCGCCGCCACCATCCCCACGTGACAGGAACCAATCTGCCACGACCCGCCAGCTGATGACACATTCACTCTCTTAATGGGAATCATAACGCCCCGGCCCCCAATGGTACGGGTTGACACTCGCCTCTACACTCCCACTATCCTCGCCATATCAGTTTTGGAGTTACAGCATCTGTCAAAACGCCTGAGAGTTTTGTTTCTTCACTGTGAGTCTGTGAGATTTCAACCTATTGGCGTTCCTTCACGTCTGCGATCTTAAGAGGCACTGTAGTAGTAGGTGATGTTTGTTTTGGTTCTTGTTTTGCTTTTGTAATCACAACGGAGTCCCTTTATTGTAGCTCCGGCATTGTCCCATTGAGTTTTTTTTTCTTTTCACTTTGCCCTCACTTCAGCTACGACTTTGACCCCCTATTCGTCTGCAGTGCATGTCCCTTACTACATTCAAAGACATAATTTATTTTGAGGGCTCTGTTACTGCACCCCTCACTCACAAACACACCACCACCACCTATGTGTTCCCCCCTCCCCTTTCCTCCCCTCTCCTTCCCTCCTCTCCCTTCCCTTTCTCTCCCCTCCCCTACCTCTCATCTCGCACGCAACGCCACCACCCATATTTTCAGTCCTTCCCTCCCTTTTCCTTTTTTCCCCTCTCCTCCCGTACCCTACGTACCTCTTCCCTTCCATTCCCCTCACCTCTCACACAGTACCACCACCCGCATTTTCTCCCCTCCCTTACTCTCCCTTCCCCTCCCCTCCCCTGCCCCTCACCTCGCACACAGCACCACCACCTCCGTGTTCTCTGTGGTGTTCTCCGGGATGGCGGGCTGCCGGGGGTGTTGGCCGACCACAGTAGGCGGCAGCTCCCCCGAGGACACCACCTTGATCGTGACTGGCGCCGTGGACCACAGGGACGGCGTGCCTCCCACCGCTCGCACCCGCACGTGGAAGATCTGGGTGTTGGCCTAAGGGGGAGAGGGGGGGGGGAGTGATGAAGGAAGAAAGGGAAACTGGAAGGATGGAATGAAGAAAAATGGGAAGGATGGAATGAAGGAAAATGGGAAGGATGGAATGAAGGAAAATGGGAAGGATGGAGAGAAGAAAAATGGGAAGGATGGAAAGAAGAAAAATGGGAAGGATGGAATGAAGGAAAATGGGAAGGATGGAATGAAGGAAAATGGGAAGGATGGAATGAAGGAAAATGGGAAGGATGGAAAGAAGAAAAATGGGAAGGATGGAAAGAAGAAAAATGGGAAGGATGGAATGAAGGAAAATGGGAAGGATGGAATGAAGAAAAATGGGAAGGATGGAAAGAAGAAAAATGGGAAGGATGGAGAGAAGAAAAATGGGAAGGATGGAGAGAAGAAAAATGGGAAGGATGGAATGAAGGAAAATGGGAATGATGGAATGAAGTAAATTGGGAAGGATGGAATGAAGGAAAATGGGAAGGATGGAAAGAAGAAAAATGGGAAGGATGGAAAGAAGAAAAATGGGAAGGATGGAAAGAAGAAAAATGGGAAGGATGGAGAGAAGAAAAATGGGAAGGATGGAGAGAAGAAAAATGGGAAGGATGGAAAGAAGAAAAATGGGAAGGATGGAAAGAAGAAAAATGGGAAGGATGGAATGAAGAAAAATGGGAAGGATGGAAAGAAGAAAAATGGGAAGGATGGAGAGAAGAAAAATGGGAAGGATGGAGAGAAGAAAAATGGGAAGGATGGAATGAAGGAAAATGGGAAGGATGGAGAGAAGAAAAATGGGAAGGATGGAGAGAAGAAAAATGGGAAGGATGGAGAGAAGAAAAATGGGAAGGATGGAGAGAAGAAAAATGGGAAGGATGGAATGAAGGAAAATGGGAAGGATGGAGAGAAGAAAAATGGGAAGGATGGAGAGAAGAAAAATGGGAAGGATGGAATGAAGGAAAATGGGAAGGATGGAGAGAAGAAAAATGGGAAGGATGGAGAGAAGAAAAATGGGAAGGATGGAATGAAGGAAAATGGGAAGGATGGAGAGAAGAAAAATGGGAAGGATGGAGAGAAGAAAAATGGGAAGGATGGAAAGAAGAAAAATGGGAAGGATGGAATGAAGAAAAATGGGAAGGATGGAAAGAAGAAAAATGGGAAGGATGGAGAGAAGAAAAATGGGAAGGATGGAGAGAAGAAAAATGGGAAGGATGGAATGAAGGAAAATGGGAAGGATGGAGAGAAGAAAAATGGGAAGGATGGAGAGAAGAAAAATGGGAAGGATGGAGAGAAGAAAAATGGGAAGGATGGAGAGAAGAAAAATGGGAAGGATGGAATGAAGGAAAATGGGAAGGATGGAGAGAAGAAAAATGGGAAGGATGGAGAGAAGAAAAATGGGAAGGATGGAATGAAGGAAAATGGGAAGGATGGAGAGAAGAAAAATGGGAAGGATGGAGAGAAGAAAAATGGGAAGGATGGAATGAAGGAAAATGGGAAGGATGGAGAGAAGAAAAATGGGAAGGATGGAATGAAGGAAAATGGGAAGGATGGAGAGAAGAAAAATGGGAAGGATGGAATGAAGGAAAATGGGAAGGATGGAATGAAGGAAAATGGGAAGGATGGAATGAAGGAAAATGGGAAGGATGGAGAGAAGAAAAATGGGAAGGATGGAATGAAGGAAAATGGGAAGGATGGAGAGAAGAAAAATGGGAAGGATGGAATGAAGGAAAATGGGAAGGATGGAGAGAAGAAAAATGGGAAGGATGGAATGAAGGAAAATGGGAAGGATGGAGAGAAGAAAAATGGGAAGGATGGAATGAAGGAAAATGGGAAGGATGGAGAGAAGAAAAATGGGAAGGATGGAATGAAGGAAAATGGGAAGGATGGAGAGAAGAAAAATGGGAAGGATGGAATGAAGGAAAATGGGAAGGATGGAATGAAGGAAAATGGGAAGGATGGAATGAAGGAAAATGGGAAGGATGGAGAGAAGAAAAATGGGAAGGATGGAATGAAGGAAAATGGGAAGGATGGAATGAAGGAAAATGGGAAGGATGGAGAGAAGAAAAATGGGAAGGATGGAATGAAGGAAAATGGGAAGGATGGAATGAAGGAAAATGGGAAGGATGGAATGAAGGAAAATGGGAAGGATGGAATGAAGGAAAATGGGAAGGATGGAATGAAGGAAAATGGGAAGGATGGAATGAAGGAAAATGGGAAGGATGGAGAGAAGAAAAATGGGAAGGATGGAATGAAGGAAAATGGGAAGGATGGAATGAAGGAAATATGAAAGGGGAGAGAAAGAAAATAAAACACAAGTTGAAGGAAAAAAGATGGAAGAATGAAAGAAAAGCAGAGAGGATGGGGCGAAGGAAGAAGAGAAACAAACAAACGAGGAAGATCTGGGAGTTTGCCTGGGGGGGGGGGGGGTGATGAACGAAGAAAGAGAAAATGGGAAGGATGGGATGGAAAGAATAAAACATAGAAAGGATGGAATGAAGGAAATGTGAAAGAAGACACAAAGGAAATAAAGGAAAAGCTGAAGGATGAATGGGAGATGGAAGAATGAGAGGAAAGCAGAGAGGAAGGGACGAAGGAAGGAGAGGAATAGGACAGAAAAAGAAAGACGAAGAAACAAACCAATAAAGCAGAGAAGCAAGAAAGTAAAAAGAAAAAAAGAAGAAAAAAAGTTAGGAAGCAAGACAGGAGATCGGGCGGAAAAAAAGAAGAAATAAAGAGGCAGAGAAGAAAGGAAGGAAAAAGAAAGAAAAAACCAGGAAACAAGGAAGTAGACGAAGAGAAAGAAAACAAAAATAGAAAAGCTAGGAATCAAGGAAAGAGACGAGGAGGATGAAAACAGGAAAAGAGAAGCAAGCAATCAAGGAAGCAAACGAAGAGAAAGAAATCAAGGAGCCGAGAAGAAAGAAAACAGGAAAAGAGAAGCAAGCAATCAAGGAAGCAAACGAAGAGAAAGAAATCAAGGAGCCGAGAAGAAAGAAAACAGAAAAAGAGAAGCAAGCAATCAAGGAACCAGACGAAGAGGAAGAAATCAAGGAGCCGAGAAGAGAGAAAACAAGAATCAAGGAATCAAGGAACCAGACGAAGAGAATGAACACAAAAATAGAGAAATATTAAAAAAAAAAAAATCAAAATATGCATCAGAAAATTTAATGTGCGTGACCTTTGAGTCGGTCCAGATGCCACTCCGTAACCTTCAAAATTCCAATATGATTATTAGCACACTAAAAGTCGCTCTTTTCACGACCTTTACCTGAAATTCTCATTGATTCCGTTCATCTCTCTCTCTCTCTCTCTCTCTCTCTCTCTCTCTCTCTTTCTATTTCTATCTAAGTATCTGTCTATCAATTTATCAATATTTATTGCTTGCCAATCATTACAACGAAACTAAATATCTATCTATCTTTTTCCCTATCATGTTACTTTCATTCTATCAATGTGTCTGCCAACTGCCAATACATTCTCTGCATGCAACTAGTTATGCATTATTCTGTATCTCTACTCGTCACATTATCTATTAAAAACAAGTACCATACCAATGTGACTTGATATAAAACCACAAGCCCTATACACAACACTTCCTTCCATAACACTCCTCTTCTTCCCTCCTTTTCACCCTTTCCTCTGCCCTCTGACCTCTCCCTTCTTCCATCCATCATCCTCTCCTTCTCTCTTCACCTCCGTTCTCAGGCCGCCTCCCATGAACCGTCACCCTTATCTCCCTCCTCCCTCTTCGTCCGCCGCCCTTGCAGTACTCACCATAGTCGGTTGAAGAGGTCGCTTTAGGGTGAGAACGCCTGTCAGAGGCTCTAGGTAGAAGAACTCCAGGTGGTTCGGGTGCCCCTCAAGGTGGTAATTGATTCTTGCATTCTCACCTGTGTCCCGGTCAGAGGCGGAGACCCTGAGCACCGGGGTGGCCGGGTTGTGGTCTGTGGCCAGCGTCTGCTCGTACCGCTGTTGTGGGAAGGAACATGTTGTGAAGGGGGTGACCCAGGCAAGCCGAGCGCTTAAATCACTGCACCATGCGAGAGTTGTGTGTAATTCACCATTATCTGATCACGCGATAAACCCGCGATCGCCAGCCTATACCCTCCACGAATGAGCATGGAGGTCACAAGATCTCTGGGTAGGCTACTGCCAAAATCACACACACACACACACACACACACACACACACACACATATCGCGCGCCGGTATGTGTGTGTGTGTGTGTGTGTGTGTGTGTGTGTGTGTGTGTTTGATCACAGCAAAATTATTTATGCAACCTTTCATCAGCGTTCTTTTTCTCAGTATTCCTCCAGCTGTTCTGTGTTGATGGATATATCTGTATAATGCGGTTTTGTCCACAAAATACACAGAATATCAGCCTCAAGCCATCCACAACTACAGGTGATTCAGTAAACTTTGAGTCGCACAAAACATGAGTAGCAAGAGGACTAAAGAACGTTAAAAAAAAAAAAAAAAACGAATAGTTCTCCCTCACCTCCACAGGTACTTCCTTTGGACGACCTCGCTAGTATTTGAGTCGGATCGAGATGACCTGGTGACCTTCAGACTCAGTAGCAATAAATCACTATCTAAATCAATCAGGCACAATATCCCTCTGGGGCTATACATATATAGTACTTCTTCTTTAAGAGATTGCGACCCTCCTACCACCTTTGACTCCCACTCCATAAAAACAGCATTCGACTAAATTATTCCCGATCCAATACTTCAGCGAGGGTTTAATTTTACAATCCATCGTGTGTGTGTGTGTGTGTGTGTGTGTGTGTGTGTGTGTGTGTGTGTGTGTGTGTGTGTGTGTGTTTTAGCCCTTTTCGAAATACTTACAAATTCTGAGTCAGTGCATCCATCAAGTCTTAATTAAATCTCACCTCTGTGTTAATCTCCAGAGACAATCAAGATATAACTAAACTATAAGGCACTTCAAACTACGCCCATTCCCCCATTATAAGTTATGCAGCTCGGACAAAAGCAACACGTGTTCCCGGGGCCAAAAACTTCATCTTAACGACCCCGCAAGAAGGCCCGTCTAACAAACTTTCGCGAAGTCGCACTAAGATATGTGGGCCATCCATCTCCCTCGATCAAATGCGACGTGTCTGGGCGATGCCTTCACGACGGCCCACCTTTCCTCTTGCTCGTAATTTTCCTGGTGGCCAACTTTTCATCCTCTGCTATAAATGAATTGTCTCGTATTTACTAAACCATAAATTAATCCTTCCATGTTTTATGTCTCATCTGTGTTCAAAGACTCATGCAAGTTCCCAATTATTATTACTGTATTTTTGTCCTCATTGTTTGGTCGTTGCAGTTTTCAAAGATTTATTCTCGCCTTTCTATCTTTTACTCTCAACAAACATAAACTAATCGGCGTCGGCAGTGTCATTCAAGATCCTCCCCTTACTATATTTTTGTCTTCTACGCAGGATCGTTGTAGTTTTCAGTTTTATCCTTTTGTCTTAATTGATAACTTTTACTCTCAACAAACAGAAGCCTACCTATGCACGTGTACTTTAATGTCCTCCCGTTCCTTTATTTTGGTCCTTTTCGTCGGGTTGTTGCAGTTTTCAGTTTTAGTTTTTCGTCTTTGTACCTTTTACTCTTCAACAAAAAGTCGTCTATCCCTGCGAGTGTGCTTTTTAAGGTCCTCCCGTTGCTATATATTTATCCTTTTTGTAAGGTTGTTGTAGATTATAGTTTTACCCTTTCGTCTTCATACCCTTTACTCTCAGCAAACAGAAACCTACCCCTACAGGCACCGTCCTTCAAGCTCCTCCCGCAGCCGCCCCAGGAAGCCGTCAACTCACCGGCAGGTCAAACACGGGCGGGTTGTCGTTAACGTCCTCCACCACGACCCTGAAGGAACACGACGTCTGGCGGGGCTGCAAGCCACTGTCCTTCGCGATGACCGTCAGGAAGAACTCTTTGTCCTCGCCGTCACGGTCCAGGCGCTGGCGGGCACGAGGTAAAGGAAGATGAAGGTGAGGAGAAGGGAAAATATGAAACTCCAAGAATGATGATTATTGCAAAGGATATTCACCTTCTCTCTCTCTCTCTCTCTCTCTCTCTCTCTCTCTCTCTCTCTCTCTCTCTCTCTCTCTCTCTCTCTCTCTCTATATATATATATATATATATATATATATATATATTTATCTATCTATCTATTTTACCAGGAGGACGGGGCTGCCAGCCGTCACGTTCTCCGTCACGTGGATGTCGTCGTAGGACTGGCAGTCGGGGAACACGGGGCGGTGGGCGTTGTCGTCTGGGTGGTGGAGAGGGGGGGGAGGGGGGTATATTATTACCATTTTTTTACCATTATTGTTATCGTTGTTATTTGTAATGCTGCCAGCGGTGTCGAACATGACTCAGAAATGTAGTTGTTAATATTGAAACATTCCAACATCATCCCTCTAAAATGATTTGTTTAAGCTCAAGCCATTTCATGCATAAACTTAGTATCTCGTTAAGCAACTCCAAATTTCTCAACTTTCAGCACTTACTGCGGCTCATAATGTGATCTATAAAGTTTAGTGGCCATCAGTGTCTCGAAAACTAATTTGTCCATTAACTACGCAGACCCGGGCCTCTAAAACTTTATTTCCTCACCTTAAGCGAAAGACAACATTAAAAATCTCTTCACGTAACATTCTTCAACCTCGGCTTTTAAAAATAATTCCGTCAGGAAACTTCAATTAATAACCTTTCTCGCCCGTGGCCTGAACTGTATCAGACAAACCCTTTCCAATTTTAGTGCAAGTTCTTTCAAATATTCTCCTTTACACACACACACACACACACACACACACACACAACAACAACAACAAAAAAAAAAAAAAAAAAAAAAAAAGCACCGCGTTGCATTTATTAATCCAGCAACGCACGGCATGACTTAATTATTCATACCTGAGACGAGGCGAGCTGCGGCAGCGTGGGAAGGAAGAGCTGAGATTAGTGATGCATGGAAACAGCAGAACGGAAGGGCAAGGCTTCC
>NW_026111864.1:30000-37500 GCF_024679095.1 Eriocheir sinensis | reverse complement strand
AGGCTGTGTTACTTTAGGTATGAGATGCATGAAGGGAGGAATGGGGTGAGGAAGAGGGAAGAGGTTATTCACTGATGATGTGGGCTGTGTTACTTTAGGTATGAGATGCATGAAGGGAGGAATGGGGGTGAGGAAGAGGAAGGGAGTTATTCACTATGGAATGTAATGGTTAGGCTGTGTTACTTTAGGTATGAGATGCATGAAGGGAGGAATGGGGGTGAGGAAGAGGAAGGGAGTTATTCACTATGGAATGCAATGGTCTGAGATGACAATACACCAGGATACAATATAAGGAGACTACAAAATGCTTCATTGCATACACATGGCAACCCCTGAAGATGAGTTATTAAGGCAGATAAAAATAAATAAATAATTAAATAAAAAAAGCAAACAGAACAATACAGAAATTTTGGATAAGAAAGAACACTAAATGAATAAAGAGAGGAAAACAAGAAACCCAAACAGTGAAGGAGTGCACCAGGGAGTGCTGTTATGAAGCCAAAACTCCCGACCATGAACTGAAAATATAATTATGAAGAGAGAACTGAACTGAACTGAACAGATGGTGACAGAAAAAGAGAAAGAGGCAGCACCACCTGAGTGAGAGCCTCTGCGTCACCCATGCCACTCTGAAACAACACAAGAAAAACACTGTGGCTTTAGTAAACACGACTTCTTCCTCCTGAACTGTGGCTGGGAGGAAGGACACTGGACGATGAAATACTAGAGCTGAGGACCATAACTGATTCTTGCATTGGGAGCTTGGATAGCAGGGTGAACCTTCATGTGCTGGACAGGGTTGTGGGAATCATAACAGAAAAAGAAAAAAGTGCCAGGTAATTGTGACTGGATGAAAATGCAATACTTCAGCACCAGTGTAGGGAGAAAAATACTCAGAGGACTTAGTACTCGAGGGTCAATTTTCTGATTTGTAGCTGGGAGGTAAGACACGGGGTGGTGGAATAGCTGAATCAAGGGTTTAGCTGTTACATATATATATATATATATATATATATATATATATATATATATATATATATATATATATATATATATATATATATATATATATATATCTCTCTCTCCTCCTCTCCTCTCCTCTCCTCTTCTCTTCTCTTCTCTCTCTCTTCTCTTCTCTTCTCTTCTCTTCTCTTCTCTTCTCTTCTCTTCTCTTCTCTTCTCTTCTCTTCTCTCTGTGTGTGTGTGTGTGTGTGTGTGTGTGTGTGTGTGTGTGTGTGTGTGTGTGTTGGATCACACCTCAGAATGTGGTGCATTGTGCCGCCAGCCGCAGGCTTACTAAAAATCGGCTCAATCTTATCATCAACACCATCAATTGCGTGTAAGAACTCATTGCAGTCTAAGATGGTCTCCTTTATTTTTTCCTTGGTCTCTTCTTCATCCCTCCCTCTTCCTTCTCCTCCTCCTCCTCAGCCATTATTATTGGTCCACTGCAGTACAAAGGCATTTCCTAATGTTCCCAACCTCTCTCGCATCGCCTTCACTCCCTCCCTTCCCTAAACTCTCCTTCACTCCCCTACTTCCCTTCCCTTGCTTTGCTTCCTCTCTCTCTCTCCCTCTCCCTTCCTCCCTGCTTCCTTTTCTTTCCCTCTCAAACCCCCCCCCCTCTCTCTCTCTCTCTCTCCCTCTTCCTCTTTGCCTTTCCTTTCCTTTCCTTTCCTTCCCTCCCTCCCTTCCATTTTTTCCTTTCTCCTCTTCCTTCCCTCTCCCTCTCCCTCTTTCTCCCCCTCCCTCCTTCCCTTCCTTCTCCTACTCCCTTCGTACCTTCCCTCCTCAGCTGCAGCAGTTTCTCACCAATTCTCTCCCTGAGCTGCTGTGTCTGTGGTGTCAGGAGCTGCATGGTGTCTCTGGTCTGGAGGCGTTAGGGCCGGACACCCACCAGGCCTTGGAAGGAGAGGCTCAGGGTGAAGGTGCTGGGGTCAGCCTCGCCCCGCATCTCCTATTGGCATAAGGACCCTGGTACTGGATGCAGCGCCAGTGTGCCCGCTGGACGTACACCAGGCTCAGCAGTGTCTCCTGAAGGCTGAGGAGGACAGGGAAGGGAGGAGGATGGTTAATGTTGAGAAAAAGAGCAGGTTAACTATAGGAAAAAGACATTATTATTGAGATCCAAGAAAGGGCATCATGCAAAAATAAAAATGCTATAGGCCCAAACAGATTCATCTTAATGAGCAGACATGGATAGGGAAAATAAAATAGGCAGCGACAGTAAAGTAAGGAGAATAATAATAATAAAAAAGAGGGACAAAAACAATATTAAAACAAAACAGTTCAATAAATCCTGCATCAGAGATAAGGCAGACAGAGAGATAGATAAATGGATATAGACAGACTGAGATAGATAGATAGATAAAGACAGATATAAGCAGAGATAGATAGACAGGCACAGATATGGACAGATTGATACAGAAAGATATAGACAGACAGATAGATAGATAGACAGACAGCTATCAGGCACCTTGGTGATGGCTGCAGGGGGGTCCAGCAGGGGGGCAGTGGTGGCCCAGCAAGAACAAATCTTCACCAAAACTGTACATGATGTTCCTACTCAAGGTACACATCACCTGTGAGAAAATGGTGATCCTCTGATAATATCTTAGAACATGGCAGACGCTCCCCTTAAGCCCTCATAGTCTGCCTTCCTGAAGTCGGGTATTAATGTGTTGTTACTGCTGACTCTATCCTCTCATTTAACATTAAATCTAATTTCCTTATGATCACTGTTACCTAATGAATCCCCAACCTCAATGTTGCTTATTTTGTCCTCTCTATTAGTTAACAACAAATCCAAAATATTTTCTTCCCTCGTTGGTGTTCTAATTAACTGCTTAAGGAAACTATCCTGTATCACGTCTAACAAATCCTGTGCCTCTTGATCTCCGGATAAAGTATCCCACTTTATGTTCCTATAACTGAAATCCCCAATTACACACACATTCCTATATCTTGACGCCCTACTAATTTCTTGTAAAAGGGGTTGGCTACTGTCCCTGGTAAGGTTGGGCGGTCTGTAAAGTACTCCGATGACAAGCTTCTCCTTTCTACCTATTGTTTCTACCCAGAGGGATTCTGTATTGCTATCTTCCTTGACTGAGTTGTTAATGACACACTTAAGATTGTCCCTGATGAAGAGTGCGACCCCACCCCCCTTCCTGCCTATTCGATCTTGGTGGAGTAACTTATACCCTTCAATCTCTAATTCTGGGAGAAAGTGTCTGTCTGCAGTGTTTATCCATGACTCTGTGATCGCTATCATATCAAATTTCTCTACGCACGCCTTTCCCCTCAATAAATCTATCTTATTCCTAATACTTCTACTGTTTGTATAGTACACATTTAGACCTACCCCTTGCCTTA
The DNA here is from genome assembly GCF_024679095.1 of Eriocheir sinensis. Lineage (NCBI taxonomy): Eukaryota > Metazoa > Arthropoda > Malacostraca > Decapoda > Varunidae > Eriocheir > Eriocheir sinensis. The sequence goes on along the minus strand of NW_026111864.1, from coordinate 34,125 downwards.
CCCTATTATTATTACTACATTTAGTGCTCCCACTTGGTATTGCCATCTTAGGCCCCTTCTTACTTACCCTAAAAAACCCTGCAGGGCCCCCAATCCACGTTCAAGGGCATCATACAAGATCTGTACCCCCTCCCATGAAAGGTGAACCCCGTCCCTCTGGTATAGGTGGTTCTTGCCAAAGAAACTGTCCCAGGCGTCGACAAATGTCCATCCATTGGCTTTGCAATAATCTGCCAACCTGCAGTTTAATGCAATAGCCCTGGACAGTCAAATGGCACCAACCCGCCGCCTTGGCAGAACCCCACACACCACAGGAACCCCGCCTTTGGACGTAACTTTTCGAAGTGCCTCCATGTAGCGACGCAGAAGCTGCTCACTACCTAACCTGACTATGTCGTTCCCTCCCACACTCAGGCAGACGATGGGTTTGACTCCCTCGCCTGACATGCACGACTCTACCCTGTCGCTGACATCCCTAATCCCCGCCCCAGGAAAACACACCCTGGTCCTACGTGTCCTATCTTTAGCACAGAAGGCCCTATCTGACAACCTGACCTGGCTATCCCCAACAACCAAAATGTTACCTCTGGGCAGGGATTTGTCATCTGCCCTCCTCTCCTTCACCTCCTGCTCCTTCACTCTCTCCCTCAGCTCAGAGAGAGCCTGGAAGGAGTTGCGGCACTCCACACCCGCAGGATTGGTCCTCTTCAACCTTAAGCAGCTGCCATGGCTCTTGACTACCTGCCAGCCCCCATCTTGTGACGGTGTACTATATGTACATCGCCTGTCTGAGGACCTGATGAACGAAGGACTCCATTTTCCTTCCTCATGGCCTCCACAGTCCTCTCCAACTCTTCAATTCTCTCCAAGAGAGAATTTACTAGCCCAACTGTACCCCTTCCGGCCCCGCCTCCTCCCTTCACTGCACCACTGTAACTCATCCCACCAGACATGGTCAACCCAAGAGCTAGCCAGAGCACGTCCTATCACCTTGAGGACCTGAGCACGTCCTATCACCTTGAGGACCTGAGCACGTCCTATCACCTTGAGGACCTGAAGTACAGGAAAGGAAGCTGCACTGGTAAGGTCCTGTTATGGGGTGGATCAAAGATTGTGTGGGGTAGAAGGAACTGAAAATGGAAGTGGATTTAGAAGTTTTGGAATACAGGGTTTTCAGGTGATGCTAAGCTATTAGAGTCAGTGCATTGGTGATGGGCAAAACAAGTTGGTGGTCTCTCCCAACAGTCACAGGGATATGAGGAGTGACTGATTCCCCATTATATAATTTTTCACATCCTCTCACCTATCAAACCATCTGACCTTTCTGTATGTCCTCATCATTGTACTTGCAGACATACATGCGAATTCATCCTCCTCACTCTCTGACAGCCTCAGCCTCGTACACGTTCCTTCTCTTGTCACGTTTTTCAAACTTAGAGTTCTTTCCTTGCTGAGATTCTCGAGGCAGCTTCCTTTTCCTAGATTAATTCTGAATTATCTCACACCCTCCATGATGATCTGTTCTCCCCATGGACCACAGAGCTCTCCACCACTGATACTCTTACAAAATATATTCTACCCCATGACTCTCCCTATCTACACCTGGTTTGTCACATCTAACCAGTCATCTTGCACTTCTTCATGTTATATGCCTTATATGACTGTCATCTGTACTAGGCTGCTCATTTGTCCAGTGCTCAATATCCTTATGGACACAGTGGCCCTAACGGAGGAGTAAACCCATGCAGGCTTGTCTTTAGCAGCATCTATTATGAGGATGTGCATGGCACCCAGAAAATAGGCTTGAAACACACAGTGATGCCCACTCTACAGGACTGCACTAGAATTCTATCAATACACACTTTGAGGAATCCATTGTGAGTTCCCAGGAGCTGGCCACAACATGCAAAGTGTTGCTGGCACGAAGTAATTTCTCTCATCAGTGGACAAGGGGGAGCAGAAATGCCAAGATGTTGTAAGTAATAAACATATAGGAAGAGAAGAGGTCCCAAGACAGAGCCCTCAAAAACCTCACTCCGCACCTTTCTCGGCAGGCTGTATTGATTATTGACCATTACTCATATATCTCTATTAATCAAAATTGCCTGATCCAAAGAAGTAGTCTTTCCCTGATCCCATATTTGTACATCTTCTTGAGTAGTGGACACTGTGTCAAAGGCCTTGGAATAATACAAAAGTGTGAGATCAACATAAAGGTAGATGACGACCTGACTGAAATTAAGGATCAACTAATCCTCCACAGATGTATCGGGTCTGAAGCCACACTGATCCTCGTTCATAAGTTGTCAGACTGAGCAGAACCATAGATGAACTTTGTTAGAACCTGATCCATTGCTCTGGCACAAATAAATGTCAGGGAAACAAATTTGTACAACAATGAGTTGTGGTTAGAGCCTTTCTTAAATACTAGTGTTACTGAGGACTTTTTTTCATTTAAGAGGAGGCTTGCAAGTCTGGAAATGAAGAATATTACCTGATAGTATATGTTAGGTTGCTTTACCCACTGAACTAGTCCCAGTGAAGCAAAACACTGATAGAATAATTCATCATTCATCAATAGGCCACAATTGTGTGTGCCACTGGCCAATCTGATGGAAGGTAGGTTAGGTAAGTTAAAATCTTTCATCATAAAGATTTCTTAGCTAAGGCAGAAATCAAGTAAGATATCCAGAAAGTGGACATTTCTACAATCCATGTAAAAAGGTGGAAAATAATTTTATTGTATATTTTTATTTTTATGTCCCTTAAATTCTCTTGAACTAAAGACCTAGAAGCAGCCTCAGATTAGCATCATGGAGAGAAAGTTTTCTAGATAAGCCTTCAGTCGGGAGCTGTTTTACTGAGTCACAGAGACTTGACAATCTATCAGAGAGAGACCTAACAGCAGAGCAGAGAGCCAGGACCATTTCCTGATAGCTGTCTGGAGGCTTCCTGCTGGCCAGAACCATAGGAGCCACCGGCAGACAGTCGAGAATGTCCAGGGGATCACAGACTATGGCATCATCTTCAAGTGGTGGCAAGCATGCACAACACAGCTCTGTTCCTGCACCATCTTGCACAGTGTATCAAAACATGCAATATTTGCCTTGGGGACAAGTGGTTTGCCAGTAGACGACAGGGCTGGGGTTGGGCACAGGAAACTGAGGACAAACAGGAAGGAATACAAGTCCTTGCAACCCAATTTCTTTATTTGTCTCTCTTTGTCAACCTCAGGTAGGCACCAGCCACCAGTTACAGAACCAAGGCTCACAGTAAGGGTATGGCACAACCCACAAACACGTACGGCAGACACTCTGTACCTCGCCAGTGGCAAGAAAGTCTTGTCTCAGTACATGTTTGGGGCCACAGTATTTGACAACAGGTGGTGTTTTCTTTGATCATACTTCATAGGATCACTTCTATAGTATGACAGCCAAGTTCCCTGACCGAAACTTGGAGTGACTATACAATAATACAATACAGTAATAGTACCAACCCTCACATATGCAAGTGAAACGTGGGCCTGGAATGAAAGTCAGAGGTCTAGAGTGCAGGCAGTGGAAATGAGTTATTTGAGGAGTGCTTGTGGTGTGAGAAGAATGGATGGAATGAGTAATGAAAGTGTGTACGAGCATTTTGGAATGTGTCACAGGGGTGAAGGGAAGAAGTGTGGAGTGGTGGAAGAAGTGAAGCTACAGACCTTGAAGTGGTTTGGCCACATGGAGCGAATGGAGGAGAGTAAGATGACCAGAAGGGTGTATGTGAGTGAGATAGAGGGAGGGAATGCTGGAGGACGACCTTCAGTGAAATGGAGGGATAGGGTGCAAGAGTATGTTTGGGAGAGGGGGGAAAGATCTTTGAGAAACTTTCAGCAGGCAAGGAGGGAGTGTCTGGATAGAGAAAGATAGAAGCTCTTCTGCCGTGGCCATCCCCTGGTGGGAGCTCCTAGGAGCAGGCGTTGATGAAATGATGATGATGATGATGATGTTTTCTTTCATTTGTAATTTTTCAATTTTATTTACGATGTTGGCTCCATATAAGATTGATGGCAAGCAGACAGTTTTTGAAAAAGTTTTCCCTATGGTTATTTTGTGGCAGCTTTTAGTCGTTATGGAGTATCTCTTA
>NW_026111864.1:15000-25000 GCF_024679095.1 Eriocheir sinensis | reverse complement strand
GTATTAAGGAAAAGTGACCCCACTCATCAGTTGCTCTAAAGGCATGGGTTCAATTTCCCATAACTTTTGTTGTTTATCTTGATTTTTTTACACATTCATTTGTTTTATTTGGTATATGTTATGTTATTTTATTGCTTTGCCCACTAACTCTTGATTTCCAGAGAAACTTAATTATGAAATAAACTTCCACCTTCAGTGCTTCAGTGCAACACAACTGATTTAAAAATCAACTTGACCTTTTCACCTTCATGTTTGCTAAGGCAGAAATTGCAAAGCTTTTACATAGTTTCAATTGGGTTTAAGGAGACCACCATTCTGCATAGTCTGTGTGGTCTGAACATATATATCTTAAGTTGAGCAGACATATTTGTTTAGGTTTTCCTAAAATTCCTAGCTACTCATAATCAAAGCACAAAATAAGATATCATACCATGTTGAATTACTCTTATCATCATGATTTTTTACGTACAGCTGCTGCAGACACAGAAGTGTGTAGAATCTTCCTTTCGGAGGATTCTATGACACCCGCACTTCTGCAAGGCCCATCACAGCCCCCTCCTCACCATCCTCGCCCTACTCCTACTCACCAGCTGGCCCCTGAATTGGCACCTGTCCACCGTGCCCCAGAAACTCAATCTTCCCCTGATGTAGGAGTGGCACCTCACGCTTCCACCAGAAGACACAAGAGGGTTGATCCACCAGTTGGGCCAAAAATGGTGGAAATTCAAGAAGATATCCTTCTTGAAGTGAGGAGGCTGAGTGGTACTATGGACAAGGTAGCTGCAGCCTTGGAAAAAATTGCAGTTACCTTGTCAAAATAAGGTGACAGGTCCAATTAGGTAGGTTTTTATTAAATGGGTTTCTTTAGTTAGAAACAAAACATAGTTAACCTTTTTTTTATTTTGCCTTTGTAGCATAACATGAATTATACCATAATCCATTCTGTTAAGGTGGATCACTAGATATTACCTTAGTATATTAAGACACTGCTGACTGGCTTTTGGCAGGAGGGTATCTGACAATTTTGACTCCAAAACACTATTCTATAATCAAGAAATATTAGTATTCCTTTACTTAGCTCATCTGATATAGATAAGTTTATTTTGTTGATAACATTGGAATAAGCAGTGATTCCACAACTATTAACACAATTTTCCATCCTCAATTGTTAATAATTACGGTGAGTAGAAGTCAGAGAACAACATTTAATGATAATATATACTTTAATTTTTTATCAATATTTCCAGCCATTGTGGATTCACAGCTGAAGTGAATGTACTATAGGTATAAAAACATTCTAAATCAATCAGTCAAAGTGTCTGCCCTTCCATTTCTCAAGTATTAATATTCCTTTTGAATAAAAAAGTCTTTCCTTTTGTTAATGCAGCAATTATTTTGCACACATACGTATGCAAAAAGACACCAATAGAGTAAAAGTCCAATCATCCGAAAATCGCAGTGGTATGAATTTGTAGTTTGTATAATTTAAAGTGACTTAGAAGAAATGTTAAAATGAAAAACATTACAAAAAAATACATAGAAACGCCAAAGGTGCCAAGCCGTGGGTACAAGAGACAGAAGACTCAGGCGAGGTGTAAATTAAGTCTAGGTGTTGCCCTAATGTACAGGTATCATCTATAATCTATCTATCTATCTATCTATCTATCTATTATCTATCTATCTATCTATCTGTGTGTGTGTGTGTGTGTGTGTGTGTGTGTGTGTGTGTATTTACCTAGTTGTATTTACCTAGTTGTAGTTTTACAGGGCCTGGGCATTATGCTCGTGTGGTCCCGTCTCCGTGTCTGCATTTATCCAACTTATCTTTAAAGCTTTGCACACTCCTCGCTGATACTATATCCTCGCTCAGACTGTTCCAAACCTCTACATTTCTTTGCGGGAAGCTATACTTCTTTGTGTCTCTCAAGCATCTCCCCTTTCTCAATTTTTTACTGTGTCCTCTTGTATTTCTGCTTATGTTTCCTTCTGTTAGTAGCAGTTCTTCATTATCTACTTCATCTATTTTGTTTAATAATTTATAAATTTGGATTAGGTCTCCCCTTTCTCTTCTTTGTTCCAGTGTTGTTAAGTTCATTTCCTTTAATCTTTCCTCGTATATTAATCCCTCCAACTCTGGGGCCATTTTTGATGCCATCCTCTGTATTCTTTCTAGTTTCTTTATATGCTTCTTCTTATGGGGGGACCACACTACCTCTGCATATTCTAATTTTGGTCTAATCATGGTAGTGATTAGCCTTCTCATCATGTCCTTGTCCATGTAGCTAAATGCTACTCCAATATTTCTCACCAAGTTATATGTGTCTCTAAAGATCCGATTTATATGACTCTCTGGTTGATTATCATCCCTCATCACTACTCCCAGGTCTCTCTCTTCATGCACTTTTTTTAATGTTTCACCATTTCCCATTTTGTATATCCAGATTGGTCTTGTTTCACTTTTACCCATTTCCATAACATGACATTTTTTCACATTAAATTCCATCTCCCAATCCATACTCCATTTCCAAATTTTGTATAGGTCTTCTTGCAATATTTCACAATCTTCTTTGTTTCTTATATGTTTTTGTAATTTAGCGTCGTCAGCAAACAGGTTTATGTAGCTATTAACTCCTTCAGCCATGTCATTTACATATGCCAGGAAGATTATCGGTGCTAATACTGAACCCTGTGGTACTCCGCTTTCTACATTTCTCCATTCTGATTTTATGTCCTTGACCACAGTTCTCATCTCCCTTCCCATTAGGTAGCTTGCCATCCATTTTTTTCATATTTCCTTTCAATCCTCCTTTATTTTCCAGTTTCCATAATAGTCTTGTATGTGGAACTTTGTCAAAGCCTTTTTCAAATCTAGATAAATACAATCAACCCATCCATCCCTTTCCTGAGTTCTGTCTGTCACTCTTGAGTAAAAACTGAGTAAGTTTGTAACACATGATCGGCCCTTTTGAAATCCATATTGTTTGCTGGTAATTAACTTATGCTCTTCTAGAAATTTAGTCCACTGCTTCTTTATTATTTTCTCACATATTTTGCACAAAACACTTGTCAGGGATATGGGTCTGTAGTTTGAAGGTTCATCTTTCCTTCCACTTTTATATATGGGGACCACTTCAGCCCTTCTCCACTCATTGGGCACTGTACCTGTTGCTACTGAGCATCTAATGATGTCGTATATTGGAACAATTAATTCATCTCTACATTTTTTAAAATATACCCAGAAACTCCATCCGGTCCTACTGCTTTTCCCTCTTCTAGTTCTCCCAGTAATTTATGGATCTCTTCTTTGTTTACCATAATCTCTTCCATATGAACTTCTATTTTATTCTCTTGTGGCTCAATAAAGATTGTTTCTTTGGTAAAGACTTGCTGGAATTTTCTATTTAATAACTCTGCCATACCTTTAGGGTCATTGACTTCCACATTCCCGTCTCTCAGTCTTTCTATTGTTTCTTTCGGTTTAGTCTTCCCATTTATAAATCTGTAAAACAACTTGGGCTGTTCTTTGCATTTTTCCACAATATCCTTCTCATATCCCTTTTCTTCTTCTTTCCTTATTTTCACATATTCATTTCTCGCCATTCTGAAGTCTTCTTTGTTTCTTTGATTCTTCCTTCTTTTTAGTCTTTTCCATGCTTTGTCCCTTTTTTCTTTTGCGTTTGCACATTTGGCATTAAACCAGTCCTTCCTACCCTTAACTTTGGGTCTATATACGGGCACATATTTTTTGACACCAGTGTTATAGGCTTCCATAAAGATATCATACTTTTCTTGTACTTTATTTTTTCTCAGTAACTCATCCCATTCCACTTTCTTGTAAAACTTCCGAAGGTTTTCCATGTCTGTCTTAATATAGTTTAGCCTGTTTGATTTGTAGGATTCGTCCTCTTTAGTAACCTCCACCTCTGTATCAATCTCTATGGTTACATGATCACTCTTGCCCAGTGGACATCCATACCTTAGTTCATCCTTGATGTATATTCCTTTTGTTAGTACTAGGTCCAGTCTTGCCGGTTCATCGTCACTTCTATATCTTGTATGTTCATTCACTCTTTGTATCATAAGATTCTCCATCATCAATCTAAGGAATTTATCTACCCATGCGTTATCTCCACTATTACTCTCGAATGTCTCCCAGTCAATCTCTTTACAATTGAAGTCACCAACTAGCATAACTTTTTTGTCTTCCTTTAGCATTTTGCTTAAACTCCGTATAGTGTCATTGATCACAGTGTTGTGCTCTTCCTTGCACCAAGAGTTTGTTCTAGGTGGTACATATGCGGTTATAATTGCCAACCTTTCCTTGTTTTTGGTTTCCACATTTACTTTCGCAATTTCAGCTTTACCTTCACCGTATTCTACCACTTTCACTGTTAACTCCTTTTTTGTCATTATCATCACTCCACCTCCCCCTTTGCCCATTCTATCTTTCCTCCATATATCATAGTTTTTATTTATCTCTAATTTAATAGCTTCGTTCAGTTTTGTTTCCGTTAAGCATACGATCATTGGTTCTTTCTCCTTTATGAAATCTTGCAGTTCCAATTTACTAGTTATTAATCCATCTACATTTGTATACATCACTCTTAAACATTTACTCTTATCTATCTTTTCTAACTTTCGTGTGTGTGTGTGTGTGTGTGTGTGTGTGTGTGTGTGTGTGTGTGTGTCAATCAGGATGGGTCCTGCGCACCTTCCAGACACGTGACAAATTCCCGATGATGACACTCTACAAGTCACTCATTGTTCCCTTGTTGGAGTACTCTTGTCAGCTGTGGAGCCCGTGGAAGGTCGGAGAGAAGCAACAGCTAGAAGCAGTGCAGAGGTCATTTACCAGCAAAATTATTGATTGTCGAAAGCTAAATTATTGGGAAAGATTGAAGTCACTCAATCTCTACTCACTAGAAAGACGGAGGGAGAGATATATCATAATATACATATACAAGATTCTTATTGGTAACACAGTTAATAACATAGGTGTACTTTTTTACATTCACGAACGACTGGGAAGATTTTGCCATATACCACCATTGCACCCCAGAGCAGGCACACGGATCAAGACTCTAAAAGAGAACAGCTTCGCGACAAGAGGACCTCGGCTCTTCAACGAGTTACCTAAATATCTTCGGAACTCAGAGGTCCAAAATGTAGAAAAATTTAAACGCCAACTCGACTCATTTCTCGGGACTATTCCCGACGAGCCCAAGCTGCCGCACTACTACCTCCGAGCCTCTAGCAACAGCATCATAGATCAGCTGGCGCAGAGACGGGCGGACGGGCTGTTTTGAGTGGCGGCGCATCAGCGTGGCCACGGGCACCACATAGAGTGGTGCCTGCAACTACACTCCACAGGATCCACAGGTGTGTGTGTGTGTGTGTGTGTGTGTGTGGTGTGTGTGTGTGCAGGATGTATGGTGCAATTGCTGTTCTATATAGTGTCAGAATGTTTAGTTGAGGTCAGGTTGTTTTGGGTGAGGAGACAGCATGAGGAACATTGCTGACAGCAACGCCACCACAGCATGAGAAATGTTGCTGATGACGACACCACCGCCCTGAGAGCCACCAGCGAGAGAGAAGAACAAACCGGGTGTCTTGAGATGGCAGGGCTTCTGTTTTAAGTGCTTGGGCTTTGTGGCGACTCACACTTTTCACTGAGATGTATATACATGCAAGTTTGTATAATATATTTTTAACTGTCTTTTAGGTACATGTAGGTTAGAATTATAATATACAAACTTACATGTATATACAGTTTCAGTGACATGAGTGAGGAGTCACCACAAATCCTGAGCACCCAAAACAGAAACCCTGCCACCGCAGTCTCCCGGTTTGTTCTTCTCTCTCACTGGTGGCTGTCAGGGCGGTGGTGTTGTCATCAGCAACATACATCACGCTGTCACTGGTGGCTGTCAGGGCGGTGGTGTTGTCATCAGCAACATACATCACGCTGTCACTGGTGGCTGTCAGGGCGGTGGTGTTGTCATCAGCAACATACATCACGCTGTCACTGGTGGCTGTCAGGGCGGTGGTGTTGTCATCAGCAACATACATCACGCTGTCACTGGTGGCTGTCAGGGCGGTGGTGTTGTCATCAGCAACATACATCACGCTGTCACTGGTGGCTGTCAGGGCGGTGGTGTTGTCATCAGCAACATACATCACGCTGTCACTGGTGGCTGTCAGGGCGGTGGTGTTGTCATCAGCAACATACATCACGCTGTCTCCACCCTAAACAACCTGACCTTGTCCAAGCATTGTGACACTAAACAGAGCAGCAATTGCACCATATATTACATACACCTCAGTATACATGATACCTGCATATTAGTACCTTACATACCATCACCAAACAAGTTATGCAAAGACAAAGTATGCATGTATGCTATTGCATAACATTTGTGTCAGTAGAAGAATTCAATTAAATGAGCCTTTAGTAACAGAGATTGAAAACATGGAAAATGATGCCTACAGGGGAAATGAAGACACAGGAACCAACCAACAACACTGTCTATGAAAAGAGATTGTCAATCAGACCCCTTCGTCGAGCCTGCCCTGTGTCTTCATTTCCCCTGTAGGCATCATTTTCCATGTTTTCAATCTCTAGTAAAGGTTCATTTAATTGAATTCTTCTACTGACACAAATATTATGCAATAGCATACATGCACATTCCAACCAACAACACTGTCTATGAAAAGACATTGTCAATCAGACCCCTTCGTCGAGCCTGCCCTGTGTCTTCATTTCCTCTGTAGGCATCATTTTCCATGTTTTCAATCTCTTGTACTAAAGGCTCATTTAATTGAATTCTTCTACTGATACAAATATTATGCAATAGCATACATGCAATTGCAATTTTGGCACACTTGACTGGGTCATACTGAAGGCTGCCACCTGACCCATGCAAGCAACGGAACCGAGATTTTAATCACCCAAAAGTCTGTTCCACCACAACACGTGTCCTAGAGTGGCTGCGGTTATAGGCACGATGAGCATCAGTTGTTGGTTGGCTCACTGGTGTCATTAGGAAGGGCTCTAGAGGATAACCAGAATCACCTGCAAGGATCAGAATATAAACTAATTTTTCATCTAACATCATCTTTGCAGTGGTTGTTTTTGTTAAGGGAAAGTTAACCAGCTCCTTAATGCTTTCATCCCTTAAGCTGGTGAATTCTGGAACAGCCTTTTTCTGTTTGTATATCTTCCTGTCTACTACTTAAGCTCTTTCAAGAGGGTAGTATTAAGACACTATTATCTACAATGGGACCACACGCTGTAGCTGCGTGTGGCCTCAAAGTTCATTTACAGCACATTGAGCCTGCGGTGAAAAAGATCCCATTACTTCCAAGGCATTGTGCTAGGGTGACATCCAGTTTACATCAGTTTACCTTCCCCAATCTTCCTCAGGTACCCATTTATCGTCCAGCCCAAAAGCGAGGATGAACAGCCACTGCACCTTAAAGGATCCCTCCACAGATGCCTCCTCAGCCCCTCCCTTAGGACCATCCAGCAGACCTCCACACCCAGCACCACCAACATGGCCAACCACTCCGTCCAGCACCACTGTCTTTTAACATCTAAGTTTTACTTACATCACTTACTTACATCACCCACCACATTCTGAAATGTCCCACTGGCAAAAAAACGCAGGGCAACCAAGATGTGTGTGTGGATTGGAATTGCTCTTGTCCTACTTGTGGGCCTGTGGATATGTGGTCCAATCTCCTCACACAGCTGAAGGATTTCATGGCGGGGCAGCCGATAATAGTGTAGGAGGAGATCATCGCTGACCTCTAAAGGATTGAGACGGTCTCTGAAAACTCTTTCCCGTCGTAGCCTGTCATGTTCCAGTGCCCAGAGCAGCGCCATTTCACCTTCAAAAAAATAATTTATATAGGGTAATAATCTCATATGCTAGAATTGGATTCTTTTTGTTCCAGTTACTTAAAAAAGTCCAGTGATCAGCTAATATAATTATATAGAACCTAAGTAAATAACTATTTATTATCAAACGTTCCATCCAGATCTAAAACAGTGTCTCCATTTCTTCGGATGAAATGTCACGGTAGCTTGTCAAGCAACAGGTCTCTTGCTCCCTAATTCCTACTGACATTCTGGTAAAATGTTTTACAAAATTGTTTCCAACTTGGCAAAATCAACATAGTCCATAGGTGATAAACACCACAGTGCATTATATTTTGCTTGGGTTAGGAGTCCTGAAAACCCAAACTAACCTAATATTATCCGATAAAACTAACAGCTGAAAATATAATTATTACCAGCATTACTTTACCCCTTGGCCCCTGCATTCCAAATTCTCCCTCCATTATTACTTTGTTAAATATCATTTTACCAGCATATCAATAACATTTGTTAGAGGGACACAGAACACTCCCCCCCCCAAATTTTTTTTCAATAAATAATACATCACTCATGTGCTTTGACCATTATTTTATTAATCTATTGGAAATATTGGATGTGTAAATGAAGTGAATGATTTCCACATTTGTTAATATTTGTTTACACTCAAGTAAGAACTAAGTATGTAGATCTATTTCGACTAACATCTGAACAACCAAAGTCCAAGGGTGGCCGAGAATAATGTGAGGCTTGAGGGGCTGATTATAATTATAGCTGGAAAAACTGCCTTCATGATCATGGTATCTCCTCTGACACTAATTATGTCCAGCTAGACATCTAAATATTTCAAAACACAATTACAATAATCAATGAATATGACTGTGAGACATACTGCTAAACAACAACAGGTAATAAGAATAGTCCCATGATTTGACTGATAACTCTTCATCAACAGAGTTCCAAGTGCACTCTTCCCACAAGTCTTATGAACTGCATTTCTTTTCATATGCTAACTATTTGCTTTGAGTCTTTAACGTTGCAGATCAAAATCATGGAAATTTAAGTAAAAAAACCCACCACTTTTGATTCGTGCAGAGCTGCCAGCTGACCCGCTAATGTGCAGTTCATTTTGATTTACTCAGCGGTATTTACACGGCTGTACTCACTCATGTTTGTCACTTCCATTCACTACTAAGCATGTCAGTCGAATATTTGCGTATAAAACCATGGAACACGATAAGTAGAGAGTGAAAACTGAGGATAACTCATCGCCGATGCGGCTACGTGTCACTCACTTCGTCTTTTCCACGTCTCTCCACTTATTTCCGTCACTATTATACGTTTTCATACTCCTGCAACTACCGAGATTATCGCAATTGCATTGTCATGTTCAGGAACCGCCGATACAAGCAGTCACACGGGAAAATAAACCTGAGGCGGCAGTATTTAAATGGTTTGATGAATCCGGCCCTGGTGTTAGTAAAATGACTGTGCATTAAAAAAAAAATTAAAACCACATATAATTAAAGCCACAATACCTGATGAAACTAAAAAAAGATTAAAAAAAAACACTGGTTTTATTGATGGGTTTTTGGTTTAAACCAGGGGTGTCAAACTCATGGCCCGCGGGATAGTCATAAATGGCCCGCGGTATCACGGTAACTTCAATCTTGTCAATGTATTTTCTACCCTTGATGGCCCCCATGACGGCACTTCAGAGTATGAATTGGCCCTCGAAGGGTTTTGAGTTTGACACCCCTGGTTTAAACCGCCAACCCTGCTGTACATAATTAAAATCTTACATATAGTTAAAACCACAATACTGATGAAACTAACAAAGATACACACAAAAGAAAAAAAAATGGTTTTATTAGTTGGTTTAAACCACTGTTTTTTTTTATTGGCTTAAACCATGGTTTAAACTTTAAACCATTTGGTTTAAAACGTTTGGTTTAAACCGCCAACCCTGTTTTAAAGTTAACAATTTTTGTCTGTTTCTTCACAGCCTCTATATAGCCCTTGCACTGAACAAATTGACCCATCTTCCTCACAACTTCTTGTGTTAAAAACAATAATATTTTAGTTTAACAATTTTATCCTTTTATTCCCTGCTCCCATACTGGC
>NW_026111864.1:2500-10000 GCF_024679095.1 Eriocheir sinensis | reverse complement strand
GACGTCACGCCCGCCAGCTGTTTAACTGGTGCCCACTGGAGCCCAAACCCCTTATTCAAGAAGCTACATTGGGTGTTTGTGCGGTGTTTGGGTGTTCCAGCAGCACAAGGAACTTAGGAAAGAGTGGCCTAAGGTTTTACAGGTTCCCCAGAGACAAGAAAACCTGTCGGAAGAGGAAAACAGTGTGTCGATGGGCAGATAAATATGACGCCAGAAATGCCCGCGTGTGGTCTCGTCACTTAAAAAGTGATTATTCTCCAAGGAGTGATAGTGCCACTTGGGGACTAAAGGCAACAAGGGCACTGAGGCCAGGGGCTGTACCATCTGTACATATTCCATTAAAACCACATACATGCAGGTTATGTATAGTGAAAGCAGTGAAGATGAAGGTGACTGGTGGTGGCGGGGTGCGTGTTGTGTCGAGTGCAGGGACAGGCGAGTGGCTGCACGTCCCAGATGATGATTCAGGCCCTCCTCCAGTGCCATTTGCAGGCAGGTGCCAGGGTTTTCAGAGCTACTGATTGATGTAAGGCTAGGCAAGTTTTTGCATCACTATACGAGAATGGTACGGCATTCCTTACTGTTTTAGTCACCGATATTTTGGTAGGGATACAAGAAGAAAATATGAAACACACATATAGTATAGTATGGACGAGATACAGCATCTGTGACAGCTCAACTTCAGCATTTTTTTGCTGTTCTCTTGGTTAATTTTCTCGATTTGGTGCATAAATGTTCCAGCCTATTACAAAAGTTTCATTCTGCACAAGTTTCATATTCTGCTGCATTGAAATAACGTAACAGAAGGTGCGTTACCATGCTTTCGCCATGGCTTTGGGCACCAGCGCGCACGAGATGCGGGCGTGACGTCATCGTTCCCAGTGACGTCATAACAATGACGTCGGAGCGAAATCTCTCTCTCTTTGATCCTTGCAACACACTGCCTTCCCTGTCCCCCTCCCACCGGCTGAGCTAGGCACCTCTGAAACACCGTCCTAAAGTTTGAAGATTAAGGTCATTGTCCCTGCTTAAGGCTGAGCTCCTGGGTGATTGAAGCTGCTTAATAAGAAGGGCAAAGTAGGTAGAGGAAGGATGGTAAAGGAGGTAGAGTGGATGATAAGGAGGAGGAGGCGAAGTAGGATAGAGATTACAAGGAAGAAAGCAAGGAAGAAAAGAAGGAAGTAAAGGAATAATAAGGGAGGAAGATTTACATAGATTTACATAGAAAATCAGACCACACAGCCCCCATGCTCCAGACTAGGTGGTCTGTCCTTAAACCTAAGTGAATCTATACTAATCAGATGGCTCCAAAACGTTGCATTTCTACTCTAGTTAATATTAAGTTGAAGGAAGTGACGGTCGAGCTTGTTTTTAAAGGAGTCAATCGTGTTACACTGGACCAATGACGGTGAGAGCTTATTCCATTCTCGCACTACAACGTTGGTGAAGAAAAACTTGGTGCAGTCTGAATTTACTTGTCTACATTTGAGTTTTCTGCCATTGTTCCTCGTTCGCAAAGTGTCATCGATCATAAACAATTTTGTTCTGTCTACATTCGTGAAACCATTAAGTATTTTAAAACAGTCGATCAGTTTTCCTCGGAGGCGACGTTTCTCAAGAGAGAACATGTTAAGGGTGGAAAGCCTTTCTTCGTAGGATTTGTTGCGCAAGGAAGGCGTCATTTTTGTTGCCCGACGCTGAACACCTTCTAATTTAGCAATGTCCTTGGCATGGTGAGGAGACCAAAACTATACCGACTATTCCAAGTGTGGACTGACTAAACTATTGTACGGCGGAAGTATTACATCTTTATTCTTGAATAAAAAGTTTCTTTTAATGAAGCCCAACATTCTGTTCGCTTTATTTGCTGCATCGATACATTGATGTGAGAATTTGAGGTTTGACGCGATTTTGACCCCAGGTCCTTAACGCATTGAACGCTTATGAGAGGATGGTAAGGGCCGCAGAGGAAATGAGAGATAAGAGGAAGGAAGGAAGGAAAGAAGAGGAGGATAAATGAGGAAGGGGATGATGGTAAGCGGCGCAGAGAGAGTTGATGAAGTGATGAAGGATGAATAGCGATGAAGAGAATGTGAGATAGCCACGAAGAGGAGGAGTAACTGGAGGAGAGAGATTGCAGGAAAGGGAGGAAGGAAGGGGATGATAAAGGGAGAAATGACAGAATGATGATGAGAGGATGAAGGATGAATAGCGATGAGGAGCGCGTGAGAATGTGAGAAGGGGAGGAACAAACTGGAGGAGAGAGATTGCAAGGAAGGCAGGAAGGAAGGAAGGGGACGATGAATGAGGAAGGGAATGTAGGGACGGCATGATGGTGAGAGAAGGAGGGAGCGTGAGGGTGAGGGTGTGAGGTGACTGAGGAGGGGGAACAAAAGGACGATAGTTTGCAAGGAAGGAAGGAAGGAAGGAAGGGACGGCATGATGGTGAGAGAAGGAGGGAGCGTGAGGGTGAGGGTGTGAGGTGACTGAAGAGGGGGAACAAAAGGACGATAGATTGCAAGGAAGGAAGGAAGGAAGGAAGGAAGGAAGGAAGGGAATGAAGGGACGGCATGATGATGAGAGAAGGAGGGAGCGTGAGGGTGAGGGTGTGAGGTGACTGAAGAGGAGGAACAAAAGGACGATAGTTTGCAAGGAAGGAAGGAAGGAAGGAAGGAAGGGGATGATAAGTCAGGATGAGGATGGCTGGGACGGTGTGAGTACAGAGTAAGTGGGAGGTGAAGAATTAGGGATTGGAAACAGCCGCCACCATACTCTCCCTCTTCCTCTTCTTCTTCTTCTTTTCACCATAACAGCTTTCTTTCCTTTTCCATTACGATTTTGTTTTCTTCGTGTTAATAAGTTCTTATAATTAGTACTTACTTTTATGAACTTTCTTCTTCTTCTTCTTCTTCTTCTTCTTCTTCTTTTCTTTCTTATCATCATAACATTCTTTACCACTTCCGTCTATAATATTTTCTTTGTTTTCAAAATTCTACATTGTTGTGCTTTTACATATGTCTCTTTTTTTTCTTTCTCTCTTTCTTTCTTTCTTTCTTTTTCTCCTCCTTCTGCTCCACCTCCTTCAGCAGCCTCCGGCTTTAACTTGACCTTGCAGGATGCCTCGCCTTCCCTCGCCTCGCCTCTCCTCGCCACGCCGCCTTGGCAAACTCATCCTGATTACAACACATTATCTCTCTCTCTCTCTCTCTCTCTCTCTCTCTCTCTCTCTCTCTCTCTCTCTCTTCTAACTCCCTCCTTCCTTTGGTTCCCCTTCCTCCTTCCACCACCCTCACCTTCCTTTATTTCCTTACAACCTTTTTCCCTCCTTCATGGTCCCCATTCGTCTTTTCTTCCCTCCCTCCCTTTTGCCTTCCCGTTTTTCTCACACCCCGTCATCCTCCTCAGCACATCCTTCCCCTTCCCTTTCTTGGCCACTTCTCGACAGTTCCGATTCCCCTCTGTCACGTCTGTCCTTCCTTCCCTTCTACAGGCCTCTTCTATTCTCTGTTCTCTCATTCAACAACCCACCTTTTAATATTTCTTTTCTTTTGCTCATCTTTCACTTTCCAATACTCTCTCCTTCTCAACGGTCCCTCCCATCCTAATATTACACGTGCTAGCCTTCCCCCTCCTCTCCCTCCCCACCTCTATGGGGCGTCCACACTCACCTTCCTTCCACTAATTCTACACAGAAAACACGTTGTCTTGTATTATTAAGGGAGAACACGGCCAACTGATTACTAAACACTACCTTTGTTTCCTTCCTTTTCTTCTTTGGGTCTACGTTCACACCCTGTGAAGGTCCTCGATCATTCTCTGTAAGTTTTCCTCTGAGTCTGTGGAGGCCTTCACTTTCAATCCTGGTTCCAAACAATCCCAGGCTAGCCCGCTCTGCCTCCTGTCACACTCTTTTCATAAACACAGAGGAACAAAAATGAACAACTACCAAAAGAAAATCGGAATCGTACTGGCAGGCATCACTGCGGCCCTCGCGCCGTACCTCTGGGGGGCCGCCCGCTACGGCGGGCCGCTCCTGGAGGCGCGGCGGGAGTGGCAGGCTGCCGGCCCACACACAACGGCGCTGGGAGAGCTAAGGCAGCGTCTGGCCGGCGCCTGGTGGCTCCCCGGCGCGCTGCGCCCTGCACCGCCCCGGGATCCCCTGATGGAGTGTGGCCTCCCCGCCGGCGACGGCTGGTGGGACGTGCTGCGGCTGCTGGCCGGGGCCAAGCGGCATCTGGACTGCCTGCACGAGCAGGTACGGCAGGCTGAGGAGGAGCAAGCAGGTTTCGTTAGAACTCTGCTGTTTGCGGCTGCCTGCTGCTGCTCCTGGCGATGTTGGCGGCCCTGGCTGCCGTGGCCTCCAGCCCACCGTCCCGCCGGGAAGGAGGTGAAGAAACAGGCCTGAACGTGACACCACCTGATAAGGGGGGCGATGAAAAAAAGCAAGAAGAAACACACCTGGAGGAGGTGAAGGAGCGTGTCCAGGAAGGACCACGTGACACGGAGACACCCGCGGCGACGGGGAAGGAGGCGGGTGAGGAAAGGATGACAGAAGTAGGAAATGAAGGAGAGGAGCACCCGAGTGACGGGTGTGTGGAGAAGATGGGAGAAGAGACGGAGACAGAAGGCGAAGAAGGGTTGGAAAATGAAGAAGACTTGGAAAAAGGAGATACAGAAACCAAAGAAGACTTGCTAACTGAAGAAGAGACAGAAAAGGAAGAAGAGATGGAAAACAAGGAAGAGGTGGAAAGGAAAATGACGAGAATAAGGAAGATGAAGTAGACAATGCAAACGAGGAGAATAAAAATGAAGTACATAAGGAAACTGAGGAAGACATTGAGAAAGAAGACCACAGACAAAATACAGACAATGAGATGGAAGGGAATGAAAATGACGGGCAGAAGGAAAATGAAGAAAATACTGCGAGGGAAGAAGGAAATGAAAATGAAGAACAGGAAGAAAATGAAGAAAATATTGAGAAAGAAGAAAATAAAATGAACACAAAGAAAATGAAGAAAATATTGAGTAAGAAGAAGTAAACGAAAATGAAGAACACAAGGAAAATGAAGAAAATATTGAGAAAGAAGAAGAAAACGAAAATGAAGAACACAAGGAAAATGAAGAAAATATTGAGAAAGAAGAAGAAAACGAAAATGAAGAACACAAGGAAAATGAAGAAAATATTGAGAAAGAAGAAGAAAACGAAAATGAAGAACACAAGGAAAATATTGAGAAAGAAGAAGAAAACGAAAATGAAGAACACAAGGAAAATGAAGAAAATATTGAGAAAGAAGAAGAAAATGAAAATGAAGAACACAAGGAAAATGAAGAAAATATTGAGAAAGAAGAAGAAAATGAAAATGAAGAACACAAGGAATATGAAGAAAGTATTGAGAAAGAAGAAGAAAACGAAAATGAAGAACACAAGGAATATGAAGAAAGTATTGAGAAAGAAGAGTGTTCCCAAGCCGCGGACAACACGAACACCGTCGAGGCGACAGACGATACGAGTCATGCCGCAGAGTCTAGCCCGTCCGCCAAAACTTTAAAACACGTTCATGCAACCGAACCCCAAACGCAGACCAGTGCCACTCCTCCTGTGCCACGCCAAGCACCTCCTCAGACACCAACCCGTGCCCCTTCGTCTGCTTCACCCTCAACAACGACACCCCCGCCAGCCAACACCGCCTCTTTCCTACCGCCAATTCCCCGCCCGCCGCCCCCCTGGGACTGCCCTCCCAAGTGTTATGACGGCAGCCGCCGCGCTCTGCACCAGGAACTACTGGACTTTCATCGGTGGGCTGGCGGCTCAGACGCCGAGTACCAGCGTCGCCTGCGTCCAGTGGAGGACCTGCGGCGTGTGGTGGTCACAATGTGGCCTCAGGTGCGCGTCGAGGCCACCGGCAGCCTGGCCAACGGCCTCTATATGGCGGACAGCGACGTGGATGCGACACTGCTGGGCCACTGGCCCGCGTCACCCTCTCCACTGCTCGCACTCCGCGACGCCCTCCAGCGGGAGGGCGTGGCGCGGCTCGGCCAGCTCACCGTGCTGGAAAAGACGACGGTTCCACTGGTCAAGTTCGTCCACCAGGCGACGGGCTTGCCCGTGGACGTGTCCTTAGGCAGCGAGGCGGCCGTGCGCGCCGCAGAGCTGGTGCGGGAGTTGTTGCGCCGCTTCCCGGCCCTGGCGCCCATCTCACTGCTGGTGCGCCACTACCTGCGTGGCCTGGGCCTGGCAGAGGTCTTCACGGGGGGCGTGTCATCCTACGCCGTCACCCTTATGGTCACCAGCTTCCTGCAGCTGCAGATTCCCCCGGACGCCCAGCACGACCTCGGGTGGCTGTTGGTGAGCTTCTTCGCCTTCTACGGCTATGAGTTTAATTTCGCCAGCACGGGGATCAGCGTAGTGGGGCGCGGCCGCTACCTGCGTAAGGAAGACGTGCCCATCGTGATGCCGCGCGGCCACCGGCGGGCGGACCTCTGCATCCAAGACCCGCTCTGTCCCACCAACGACCTGGGGCGGTCCTCCTTCCGTGTCTGGGACGTGCGCAGAGCCTTCCAGCACGCCTACCGAGTGCTGGAAGCCGCCCTTTCGAGCCAGGCGTGTACGCCTCCCCCTGCTCCCTGCTCGGCCAGCTGCTGGCGCGGCACGCCACGCCCCAGCGAGTCCTGCCAAAGTGGACGCCTCCACCCGTCCCAGCAGCAACAGGAGCCAGCAGGACTGCCTATGAGCAAAAGAAACAAGGTATTGTTAAAGAGATAAAACCACGTCTAACACAAAGAATAAGAAACTCGCAGCACGAGCTGAAGTAAACCAGATAAATCATAACGACATTGACGACCGTGCGCTCCCTCTCGCAGAGGCTGAACACCGAAGCAAGCACAGGCCCGGCCAGACCCGGAAAGACGACTTCAAGAAGCCAGAGCAGGCACCGACCCCCCAGCCAACGCGCACAGGGCCGACTGTCAGGGTGCTGAACCGGCACGGACGATTCGTGACGATCTCCAGGAAGGAGGCGGCGGACGGGGCTTTCCACAACAAGCGGTTTCATTAATTAATAAACCCTTCAAAGCCTAGCATGACCGTGATATTTTCTACATATGCATATACGATTAAAAGAAGTGAAGAAAGGTAAATTTTTCCGTGTCACAGTCTAGTGTACGATAGCTCCTACAAGTTCCTGGTAGCCTGTTGAATTCAGCCTTCCCAATCCGGAGTAGGCAGCCACAGAATGAAGACGTGCTGTAAAGTTGCAGCCATGGCCAGACAACAAAAGTAAGTCCTTACTTTTTTCATAAGAACATAAGAACATAAGAACACAGGAGTCTGCAAGAGACCGGTAGGCCTGTACGAGGCATCTCCCCTGAACCTAAGCTCCCGTGTATCTAGCCCCACCAAATATCGCGGTCCATGAATTTATCTAATCTATTTTTGAATGTGACAATTGTATTGGCACTCACCACATTCCTGCTAAGCCTATTCCACTCATCCACCACCCT